>NC_081408.1:141034842-141279842 GCF_030272615.1 Cryptomeria japonica | reverse complement strand
TTAATTAGAGACAAAAAGAAATAAATGGAAGGTTTGATATGGAAGGATATGACATTAATCTTGGGTAGGAATTGAGATGAAATGAGAGACCAAGAAATGTTAGGAAGAAGGGACATCAAATCATTCAGTTATTGGTGATATCTCAATATTATTGTGATATTAAAAGAAGAAGAAAAACATGGAGCATAGGAGTGGGAGTGGGAGTGGAACTAGGGTTTTAGGAGAGGTTGTAGAGGATTATAAAGAGGGGCATGAGGATGGAGAGGTTGATAGCTTGGTGTTCTCAAATTCTTCCCTATTATTGTATAGGGTTTTGGTGTTGGCGACTAGGATCTTCGAATTAGGTTGGGTCATTAGGGGTTGCCCCATTCTTGTCTTCCTTTCCTCTGCTTGGTGGGGTTTTTTCCTCTTTTTGGATTGGAGGAAAAATCCTATGGCCCCTTTGGCCCTAACCCAGTTTTGTGGGGCTTTATTCTTCTTATTTGTTGCCTTTTTATTGTGCCCTACATTGGAGGTGTAGAGAGATTTTCATCTTATTTTCAACCCTTTGTTTTTATGGGACTTTATTTGTTGGAGCCTCCTCATGTGGAAGGACTTGTGCTTCTAGGAGTTCATCTTGCAGGCCTTTGTCTCAATTTATTTCTGGTTGTCCTTTGTGTCTATGCAGGATATAATTGAGCTTTGGTTGATCTCTTAGGGGGTGATTTTTTATGGTTTATCCCTCTGCTCCCTACTGTCACTTTTGGGAGGATTTGGGGGTGGTTTTTTTGTGTTTCTAGTTCAGGGTGGGTTTGTACCTCTACCCCTAACCCTATTTCATGGGGGTATTTTCTATGGGCCACTTTCCTTTTTATAGGTGATTCTTGTGGCACGTAGGGTGTCTATTATCCGCTAGTTGTTGCAATGGTGAATGGTTTTGCCAACTATGTATTTTGGTCTCCATTGATTCTTGGTAGATCCAGGTTGGTGGTTTTATTGGGGCTTTTTCCATGGCTAAAGATGGGGTTCTAGATATGTGACTCCATGTTCATTCTTTTATGATTCCTATTTAGGTGGACTTATTAAATATTCTCAATCATCCTGTCAAAGACTGTTATGGGAATCTCTACTTCTTCTCACTCCCCTGTTCAAGTAGGGATTGAGTGTTTTGATAGGGGATTGTATTTCCCCCTATGTTTCTCTCCTTCTAGGTTGTTTGTGATTATTTATTTTGGTAGAAGGAGTGTGTGGTTTTCTCTAGATGGTACCGGTTATGTTTCAGGCTTTCTTTTTATGTCCACTGATGTTTTTACTCTTGATCTCATGAAGGCTTCCAACGTTGCTCTATATACTACTATCTACAAGCCTATTGAAGGGGTTTTGTTGTTTGTTTATGGAATGGAAGTGATTTCTAGTTTAGTTTCCAGTGGACCTATGGAGGTGGTCCTTTATCTTGGTGGTTTCTATAGGATGAACAAATATTGATGCCTTGTTGATGAAGGCCTATTGAGGTGGTCCTAATGCTTGTGTTTGACAAGGTTGTTGTGGCTATTGATAATTCTTCTAGAGGGCCTATGGAGATGGTCCTATTTTTTATACGTTTTCTTCAAGTTAAAGGTTTACAAATGCCTTTTAAAACTCTTGGTGTTTTCTTGGCTCAAATCCAATCCCTTGTTATTTTATGCTTTCTTTCTACATGAGGGATTAGTTCTTTTGTGATCATATGGTCTGTGGATATCCGTAGTACCATATAGTCTGAACCCATGATTGAGAAAGTGTTTTTTCATGGTGGTCCTTCAGGAAAAAGGTTGCAGGATGCCTTTCAAAACCCACTGGTTGTTTCTTTCTTCCTTGACTATTCAATTAGTACAATGGTTTTTCTTGGTAGTGTTTTTTGAAGACCCTTTGTTCTAAAAATATAAGTGTTTCATGCTCCCAGGATCCTTGATCCCATCGATTGGGTTCTCTAATCAAAAGCCTCTATTGCTAAAAATGGACTCCTCTTTATAGGCATTGGTGGGCTCACTGCTTGTGAGTCCCACTCTATTTTGTGCTTGGGTTTACCCGCCCTCTCTTTATTTAATATATTTCAGACCCATTGAGGTGTTGATATAATTGATAGTCAATAAATGTGAGGTAGAAGCAGTGTGAATAACTATGTGGTTTGTTATCTAAAGCAAATGTGTCATGGGTTCTTATAGAGAGTGAGGCAAAAACAAACAAATAGAGTATTGGGTGAGTTTTGGCTTATTTTATTTGAAAAAAGATTGTAGGCAATTGTGTTTGTATTTACCTTTTCATACATTGCATAAATAAATGATTATGTTACTTTCTTTTAAGTTTATGACTTAACCTTAAGTACTTGTTATGATTTGTCAACTAAATTCTCCTATAAGAAGCATATTGTTAGTTGTAAGTTCCTATCATGTATAAGGTTAGTGGTGTCATTATGAGATCCTTTTACTTTGAAGATGGGGATAGCTTTTAGCATTTGATGATTTGAAAATTGACTTACATCATAAACACAAAATATATTCACCTATAACCCTTTTTCCTCTGTAAATTAATTTGAAGTAGAGTCCACCATACCTACACTTGGTTTTCTCCTTTGATGTAGAAATTTATTTTCTTATGAAATCAATAGAATTATTATAGGATTGATATTATGAGAGATGAAATATATATAGTTGTCATATTATGAAGATATGATAATAGAAAATAAAATATAAAATTTAGTATTATAAATTTGTGGAAGAAGTAGACTAAAAGAAAATTTGATAGATTGAGGCTAATGTGACATGAGATATCTATGTTGGATAAAAGGCCACTCATTTATATAATTTACAAGAGGGAATTCAATAGCCTAGATAGCTTGGATAATAAATGCCTAAGATTGTATAAGGATTAAGGTTTGGATCAAAGTTGTTTTTGTGTGATAATTTTCACATAAGGTACAAGGGCTATATTTAGGAATAGAATTTAAGACACGTTATTATGTGAATGGAAAGGATTTTGAGATGTAACATGAAATGGAGGGGTGAGATGCAAAAATAGTCTAGCTCTTGGCAAGTGTCTAGATTCAATGAATGACAAGGTCTTAGTTAATCATGTGAGAGAGACGCTTGTCAAATGATATCATCCTTATTGTAATTCTTTTGAGCAAATTCAATTGTTAGAATTACATGGACAAGGATTTAAGGATCAACGTGAAGGTAAAATTAATTAAATAAATAATAAACATTTACTTAATTAATGACTAGGATAGAGTGGGATAAAGTGTGGATAACTTAATTTAATTAGTAAAGAATTTTTATTTAATATATGTTGTATGATATGTTAAAATTAGGTGTGGTTGGGTGGAGAAAAAAATTGCTGCCTACAATATCCTTAGGTATGTTTTAACTATAAAATGACATCATGGATGTCCACTAAGATAAATCTATAATTTAAAAAAATAAAGGAAAATTTCAAACATTACAAGTTTATGGTTATAAATAATCTTTTTAAATTATTTAGCAACTAGATTAAAGAAACATAGTGTAAGGATTGTAAGAAACTCTTGTATAATGAATCTCAAAGAGTGAAAAAGCATAGGCATGGTGAAAACAAGGGTTCTATAACTTTTTAAGAAATGAAATTATTTTGTACAAGTGACAAAGTAAAGATTCTATAAAGACTTGCATGATTTATGAAATGATATTAAAAAAAGTATAATTCATTTTAAAAAAATAAAAAAAATAGAAAATATTTAAATAAAATTTAACTTAAATAAATACCATTGCACATAAATTCATAATGTCAAAAGAAAAATATTTTAAGGGATACTCTCAGATATTATTTTTCAATTTACTAGTCTAGAATAACTTCATTAAATCTATGTAGATAGTAAGCATTTTAGGTCATCATTAAATAAAGGGCCTGGTGTTCATAAACTAAGGAACTTATAGTTAATATTTGAATGTCACATTGGGATGACGATAAGGAAGATATTATAAATGTGGCCATCCATTTCCCCTCGTTAGATATTTTTTAAAAGGGCGGAATAGGTCTATTAAAAAGCATCATTATTAACTAGACAAGATTTATCAAGAAGGATTACATCACTAGCTTTAACATAATCAGAAAACTTGTCGATTGCTATGACTAATACTAGTATACTTATATTTTAAAAAATCTATGTAAAATTCGCCGAGAGATATCTAATTTCAAAATATTTAAGATTCATAAAAATGAATAAATCATTTTACCTTCTATGTGACAAATGAGAGCTATGCAATAAAAATGAATATATTAGGATTAAGGTTCAATTTGGGGTAGGGTTAAGTTTAGGGTGGGATTATTGTTAGGGTTAGGGTTTATGATTATGGTTACGTTAGCATTATGATTAGGCTTAGGGTAAGGAATATGATTAGGGTTATTATTTTTGGTTATGGTTAGGTTTATTGTTTACATCATGGTTGGGTTTAAGGTTAGGTTTAGGATTATGGTTAGGGTCATAGTTAGGATTATGGCTAGGGTTAGGGTTTAGATCATAGTTAGGGTTAGGCTTAAGGTTGGGGTTATGATTAACGTCATGGTTTAGGGTTATGATTTACACCATGCTTAGGGTTAGGGTGAGGATTATGGTTGGGATTAGGATTTAAGATTAAGGCTAGGGTTAGGGATATGGTTTGGGTTAGAGTTTAAGGTTAGGATTAGGATTATGGACATGATTTACTCTTAGGATTAGGGATAAGTTTCAAGTTAAGGTTAGGGTTGGGATTAGGATTAGGTTTGGGGTTAGGGGTAAGGATTATTGTTAGGGTTAGGGTTAGGTTAGGGTTAGGGCTAAGGAATATTGTTTAATTCTCTAAGGTTATAGTGAAGTATAGGGTTATGTTATGGTTTGGTTTTAATTATGGTAAGATTAGGTTTAGGGTTAATGTTATGCTAAAATTAGGAATAGGGTTAAGATTGGAGGTAGGGTTTAATTCTAGGTTTTAATTATGGTTAGATTTGAGTTTGACTACATGATTAGGGTTTGATTATGGTTATAGTTAGGTTTTGGTTATGATTAGGCTTAGGGTTTGATTATAGTTAAGATTAGGGTTTAATTATGATTTGGGTTAGGGTTTGATTATGATTAGGGTTTGGTACAATTATGGTTTGCTTATGGTTAGGATTTTATGATGGTTAGATTGGGGTTCAATTAGGTCTAGTTTATGGATATTGTCAAGGTTAGGGTTTATTATGGTAAGGATTAACATAAGAGTTCAATTAGGGTTATGATTCAATTACATTATGGTTTGGGTTAAATTAGGATTAAAGTTCAATTAGGGTAATCATTCAATTACATTAGGAGTAGGGTTAAATTAGGATTAAAGTTTAATTAGGATTAGGGTTTGGGCTGGAATTCAATTAGGATTAGAGTCCAATTAGGGTTATAATTTAGTTTAGGGTTATGGTTCAGTTGTTGTTAGATGAGGGTTGAAGTTGTAGGTGTTTTAAAATTATATGGGGTTATAGTTAAGTTTAGTGTTAGGTTATGATTAGGTTTCAATTATGGTAAGATTAGGTTTAGGGTTAACGTTAACCTAAAATTAGGGTTAGGGTTAATATTGGAGGTAGGATTTAATTATAGGTTTTTATTACAGTTAGATTTGATTTTGATTGTGGTTAGGATAAAGTTTTCGTTATGATTAGGGTTAGGGTTTGATTATGATTAGGTTTTGGTATAGTTATGTTTTGGTTATGGTTAAGGGTTAATGATGATTAGATTGGGGTTGAATTAGGTCTCTATTACAGATATTATCAAGGTTAGGGTTTAATTATGGTAATATTTTTATTATAGTTAGGTTTAATATAATACTAAAATTTGTTTAAGTTAGAATTAGGGTTATGATTCAAATACATTAGGCTTAGGGCTAAATTAGGATTGAAGGCTAATTAGGGTTAGGGTTTGGGCTAGACTTTAATTAAGGAACTACTATTGTAGGATGAATCTCAGGGTTATGGTTACGTTTCAAATATTGTTTGAGTTATAGTTTAATTAACATTATGGTTTAAGCACAATTAGGGTTAAGGATTAATATAAGCTTAGGGTTGGGGTTCAATTAGAGAAAAATCTTAGTTAGGGTTTAATGGGTTATAGTTAATTATAGTTAGGGTTCAATTGTAGTACGGTTTGATTGTGATAAGGGTTTAATTATAGTTAGGCTTAGGATTTGAGTCTAATTAGGGTTAGAATTTGGTTTATTATTCAATTAAATTAGGGTTAGGGTTCAATTTGGTTTAGGGATAGGGTTCAATTTGGTGTATTGTTAGAGTAAGACTTTTAGATTTTTTTTTTACATGTTATAAAATATTTTCTATTTGTCAAATTGAACCTATTTTCATTTACTTCTCAAAAATCAAAGTATTATGAAAAGATTATGCATTTTCTTAAGTAAAAGAATATAATACTTTAGTATATAAATAAATTATTATATATTCTATAAAATAAAATAAAATAATGTTTAAGAAAATTATATTAATTTTAAATTTAATAATTTTAGTTAAATAAAATAACTATATTATACATATTAAAAAATTCTGGATTATTATAGATATCTAAAACACTTCTATATAATATATAAGAGCATCCTTCAAATGGATGTCTTTAATAAATTTATATTAATTTTATTATCTTTTATGTGCCACTTTCACTTTTTTTGTTTTTTTTTTGGATAAAAAAATTAAAATCATTTGTATTTGGAAACAACTCTTTGAAAGAAGAAAGTTTCATTTGCAAACACACATCCATTACAAACATTCCTAAATCAATAAGCATAGTAGAAAAACATTCTTAGCTACAATCTTGTCTTGGAGACATTCTATCTATTATATTGAGGTTTTTTTCTTATTATTATATTATTTGGGCATTCTTTATATGTAGATTTTTGGAAAAAAAAATGTTACTATATTGATATTTGAAAATATAGAAAGATATTTGTCACAATCTTAATCTATTTTAAGTGGTTAAATTATAGAAACTTATTTTAAATTTTATGGAAAATGTTGTATTCTAGCGTATCAATTAATATCCAAATTGATTATCAATTAAGATCTTTGTTATTAAAAAGAAACAATAGTTTGAAAGTAACAATTTTGATATTGAAGAACAAAAGCTTTGTAATTTATTTAAAAATTAAAAATACCATAAAATTGATCATCTATACTTTCATTCAAAATCTTTCATTAAGAAGAGAAATAAATCATTTTTATAGCAGCACAAATTAGTAAAGGTTGTGCCCATTGTAGATCATGTTTCCACCCTATTGCAAGAATTCTAGAGCACAAATTTGAGCTACCATTTAAGAGTAATTCACAACAACTTGGAATATAATTATATGGTACGCTTAATATGCAATTATAGTACAAAGTATATTAAATTTAAAAAGGAAAAACCCCACTCTCAATTCCAAATAGAACTCAATTTTTTCCCTCTCCCCCAACAATATTTAATCTTTAATTGTTATTATTTAATACAATATATTAAATTGAATGAAATTCAATGATATGAAAGATTTAATGATGTTCTCCAGTAAAAAATGGTGCAACTCACACCATTTAATTCTGAATTTTTTTTAACATATTTAATATCATCCTGTTTCTGAACCCTTTTTCTAAATATATATTGAAGATCCTGCTACTGAGCTTGGTTCCCTTCTTACAAGTTCAGTATCTTTGAAGGGAAAGGGGAACAGAATTGACTTAAGGTTGGGCTTGGTTAATTTCAAGCTCTACACTTGTCAGAGACATGAAAAAGCAACCATTCAAATTAGAGATGCAGAGTAGATCAATTCGGGAGGCTTAGAAAAAACTTTAAGCTTGAAAATTAATTATGCAGTAAAATCAAATTATAACTGAGAATTGTGATGGCCCTTGCCATTAGCTTTCCCAGTTTCTTGATTGGCATAGGCATCACCGTCCTCATCATCAATCAGATCAGATCAGAGTCTGTGACATACTTCTTCCATAGCCAGTGTTGTCTCCACACTTTCTCTATCATTTCTTCGATTGGCACATTCTTTGTTTCCGGAAGGAGACATAGGACGAATGTAAACATGATTAAAACCCAACCAGTGAAAAATAAAAAAATCCCGTATTTGAAATGACAAAGCATTGACAGGAATGCCTATGCAATGACGAATGTGGAGAGAAGGTTGACGCACACGGTGACACTTTGTCCAGTGGATCTTGTTTCTAGTGGAAAAGTTTCGCTGGGAATGAGCCATGCAAGAGGCCCTATGACCACGCAAAGGCTGAGACGAATGTGCATACCATAAGTACTATCACAATTGTCATGCCCTTGGAAATATCTTCGTCCTCTTTCGTCCCTTTTGCTAATAGAATTCCAATGATCACCTGCAATTCCAAAACAATAGAATGGCTACACAGATTTACCTATGAAACAAACATTTGCACTCCGGCTTCGAGCAGAAGCAATCTTCGCCCAACTTTATCAATTGAATAGATTGAAACTAAAGTGGATGGCAATCGCAACCAGTGTGGTGTTCCATTTTCCATCTTTTTTCTTCCATGCAACTTTAGGTGATTAAGTCACAAAACCCCCAAAACTTTCGATCTCCTTTCCAAAATTTCCTTTTTCTCCAATTGATTAAAAGCAAAGCCCCAAAAATCTTTTTATCACAAAACACCCATAACCAGGCAAATTTTGCAGAGAGGAAAATTCACGGCAGAGTCTCCTCCCCCCCCCAAAATATTAAGCAAAGGTAGCAGTCGATTTTCTTAATAAACAACAACGGTGGATAGAAGACAGCGATTAATCAAGGGCAGCGATTGATGAAGACAAAGGTGGTGATAACGTTACATTGCGTTACATTGAAGCAGAATGGCAATCACAACCTGAACATTTACAGTAACGTACATGCCTTGGAGAGGAATGGCAATCGCAACCTAAACGTTTACTTGGAGCGGTTATAATGGATGGCCAAGATTTCCGTTTTCTTTAATGTATACACGGATGCCTTCACTCCCCCCTGCTGCGACTGTAGGAACGCCTCTTGGCGTAATCACGATGAAGGAAAACATGCATTGAAGGATTCACCAAAGCAACTCAATGCATACCTTTTAGATTTCAAATATTAACAAATGATATATAGTTTGGATTATTTAAACAGGCATGAGACCGTCATTTTTTTCTTAAAGGCATTTTGTGTTTACGGACAACTTCGATCCCATTGTAGATCCCCTCTCGGCGAAATAATACATATGGATGAGTAAAATGGGTTTGTGTAAAATATAATTGACAGTAACGAACTTTTATATAAAAGAATAAACATCACCTACATGATGAAAGTGGGTGTTATAAAACATAAGCTATTATATTTCACGATAAGAGAAGAAAAGAGTATATGGATTATATGCAACCAGTTTTGACACCACATTTAAATCCTAAAATCAAACTTGAATCTAGTATAGAGATAACAATTGAGGAAAATTTATAGTATAAGAAGAAGGCGTAAAATGATAACTATTATTGGGGTGGAGAAATAGTAAAGTGACATGTATTTACAATTGATAAATAATTTATTTTCTTTTAAAAAATGTAAGGTAATTTTTTTAACATGATTATTGACATTTACATGATCAAAGATCTATTATTACAATGATCTAGCGAGAGTTTGAAATTTTGTGGACATGACAACTATATCACTATTTAACCAATACGTTATGTAAAGAACATCTTAATTTTAACAAAAAAAATTTATACTATTTATGTTTGTTATATATGTTTGTTTCTTAATTTATTTTTATTTATTTTGATTTGCCATGTCATTTAAAATAAAATAGTGGTGTTATAATTTTATTACTTTTATTTTTGTATTATGAAAAACACACACATAATATTACAATTTTCCATGAAAATAATAAACCTTAAATATAAAACAAACTACATATTTACAAAAATGATATTTATAAATATTTTGAAGATTAATTAAAATATTGTAATATCATTATTTTGGAATTATAGATTAAATTAAAATACTATGTTTCTAATTATCAAAATGGAAAATTGCTAATATTGACTAGATTAAAATATTTTTCCTAGAAAATATGTTTGAAATATTTTATTTTTTATATTTTAAAAAATATATGTATACAACTAAAGATAAAGAATCTTGTAAGGAGAAGTGTACCTTTAAATGATAAAGGTAATCAAATATGTGTCCAACATTATTTTCAATGGAGAAATGAGAAAATTGATGTTATTAATCTTATATAAATAAAGAAAATATATTAAAACTAGTAACTAAATCATATTATCACAACATGTTAAAAATCTTATATTTAATTTGTTAGAACATGTATAATATTAGTTGACTAATTCATTATCTTTTTTTTTTTGTTTTTGATCAATAAGGAGTTATAGTCGAATTATATTAAAAAAAAAAAAGAATTAAACATGGAAGAGTATGAGAAACCTGCCAAAATAAGAGTTGACTAACTAGAGAATTGCCCAACTAGGGCAAAAGTAACAAAAGTCGGGCTAAATGTTTGAAAACAACATCTAAGAGTAAGACAAAAAGAGTTGTCTTATATATGCATCAATTTTTATATATAATTATATACATGTGTACAAATATAGATTTAATGTATCTATACATATATGCATATGTTTGCATATACATGTATATATGTATATCTCTATATATTTCCATATGTGTATGTTTATAAAATTAATGAAAGATGTTGACAACACATAATATCTAGGGTCATAATAAGTATTTAACATACATGTTAATAATAAATGCAAAATAGTACTATAGAGTATAATATTTAAATGATTATCTCAATTTTTATTACTCATATTAAAAAGACATACTTAACATTTGAAATAACATTCATAATTAATTCATATTCCAAACACTCATTATCAATACTTTTAATTCCACATTTAGAAAAAAAAACACTATTCTAATCGTTTCTTGTTAAAATTATATCTATAATTTTATTAATAATCAAAAACTAATTAGTGAATTTATTTTTAATTTTTTTTTTAAGTTATCAGTCGCTATATTGCCTGCTAAGCAACAACTAATAACCAAAAACAAGGCATTATTAAAGTGTACAATTTAATATGTACAACTCAAGTCAACGAAATCGATAATAATTCGACATTACTGAAAGGCTTACGTTCTTGTCAGTGTGGAGGAGTTGTTTGAAAGTCACTACAGCACTGCAAACTAATGTTTTTATTATTGCCCAAGACCAGTCGTTCACAACGGACTACAATTATTTGAAACTCAAAATATTATTGAAAAGTAATGTCACATTCAAAGCTGCGCTGGAACATAATATTTATATGGGTAGGTTTTCTTTGACAGCGCCTGACTAGGTAATCATGCGTATTTATATTGGATTCTACATTAAAAGAAATATTTGCATGAAAAATTTCCTCTTGATTAACGTGAGCAGAAAGGAAATCGCGGCTGAATCCTCTGCACCATCCATTGAGCATTCATATGCAGTTTTACCGTGGAACAGTTTTTATAATGGAGGTGTTCCAATATCTATTGTTTTATAATAGAGGTTTTTCAATACTAAATCATATATGGTGATACTGAATCACATAATGTGCCAAACTCAGAACCCAGTAGATCGTCATTCGAATAAATTAGGACTTTTGATTGAGATGTGATTGTGGCTTTCCGATCAAGCCGGCTAAAATTTATATTTAATAATTTTTTGTTGAATAGTTCGTCGACTGTAACGTTCTGTTTTTAGTTCAATAAGTAGGGCATTTGAGGAGTTGAATCTTGCAAAATAGTTTTGTTTCTATGTCTTCATAGATTCAACGCCTAAGGTTGTAGGGGTGTAAGAGTAGAGGAGTAATTGTTGCAGAGTAGAGTTGATGACAATGAAGAAATCAATTGTATTTTCAGTTTTGGCAATGCTATGGATAGTTTCAGTGAGAGCCGATAATTTTGGTGGACTGAAGGTGGGCTTTTATAGCCAAAGTTGTCCTCAAGCTGAATCCATTATCAGCTCGGCAGTCTCAGAAGCTATAAAAAGGGATCCTAAATTGGTTGGCGCACTTATAAGAATGCATTTCCACGATTGCTTTGTCAGGGTTAGTGCTTCACTTCAATTCATTTTGTCTATGAGATTAATCTCGGTAAAACCTAATGGAATGTTTTCTTCCTTACAGGGTTGCGATGGATCAATCCTTTTGGATTCCATAGGTGCAAATCTCGCAGAAAAAGCGTCACCTGCAAATTCCCCAAGTCTACACGGGTTTCAAGTGATCGATGAAGCAAAAAAGAAACTGGAAGCTGCCTGTCCGCAAGTAGTGTCATGTGCAGACATAGTTGCATTTGCAGCACGAGATTCTTCATATGAGGTAAGTATTGAACTAAGTAGTGACCTCTGCGTTGTTCGCTTTCTACTTTTCACACACATCTTCTGGTTCTGAGCTTGTTTCGCTTGTGTTTCGATAAGTTCATATATATGGGTTATTAGGGTTTTTAGTTCGGTGGTTCTGAGCTTGATTCGGTTGTGTTAATATAAGTTCATATATATGGGTTATTAGGGTCTTTAGTCTGGTGGTTCTGAGCTTGTTTCGGTTGTGTTTTGATAGTTTCATATTTATGGGTTATTAGGGGATTTTAGTCCTGTGGTTCTGAGCTTGTTTCGGTTGTGTTTCGATAAGTTCAAATATATGGGTTATTAAGGTTTTAGTCAGTGGTTCTGAGTTCATTTTGGTTGTGTTTTGATAAGTTTATATATATGTGGATTAGTAAGGTTTTTAGTTGAATCATGTTTAAATAGATCATTTGGGGGATTTTTTTCCAATGATTTTATTGTCGAGATTAATATTGGGGGTCTTGATTTCAAAGGCAATCATCTTGACCAAATTTTAGTTCAATGATTCATTGTAGGTTTGTGATTTATGAGCACAATATTTCAATAAAGCCACACATCGTACAAGGATGTTAACTCAGCAGAGGCACATCACCATTGACCATAGAAATCGAGTGAGAGTTTGAACCTTGATGACCACCACAACAATCTTATGAGTTGACCACGACATTGTGCTCTTATTGACATTAGTTTTTCATACTTGTCTAAAACTTTTACGCAGTCTAAATTTTCATGACTTATATATTGTTCACAGAAGTGTTTCTAGTAAAACTAATCTTGCTAAAATTTAAGCATATATGTTGAAAAAGTACAATTGATATAATTTGGCTGAGTTTGACTGATTAGGATGATAATATGTTTTTAAATTATGTCATCAAAAAAAGATAATATGCCCCTGCTTAGTAGACCATTCTTCCGTGTCTTTGGCAGGTGGTTAGATGTTTTTTTTTAATTCTGTCTTTAGTGGTCCTACCCTAGTCGTCTATTGGATTCTAGCATGTTTTGGTGTCTTAACCATTTTAGCTGGGTATGCATTCTTCAGGTAGTTGCTCTTTAATGGTTATATAAAGGTTCGGACCTATCTCAATTTAATTAATTAGAACAAAAGATCATAATCACCACATTAGTTCCAATTCTTAGATAACTTTTATATATTATTTTTTCTACTAATAGCAACTTACAACTTAGTCAAAAACTAATTTCTAATTTCACTGTAATGATCTATTTATCAAATATTTTTTTAAAAACTTATCATACTATAAGTTGCTGTTAAAAAAAAGCCTATATTTCACTGCAATGTATATGACTCTCCTCTTTTCTTTTTCAGGCTGGCCAATTTAGTTGGCAAGTCCAAGCCGGACGCAGAGACGGAATGATTTCTAATATATCTGATACTAAGAATTTACCTCCTTCTACATTCAACGTCACACAGTTGACAGCTTCGTTTAACAGTAAAGGCCTCACTCAAGAAGACATGGTCATTCTATCAGGCAAGTACTGCAATGTCAACATTAGATAAAAAGAAATTACTACATCTGGTAAATAAGAAAAAAATATAGTGATGTGGGTATTGCTGTTTTACAGGTGCTCATTCCGTTGGTGTATCGCATTGTTCATCATTTAGTCCCAGGCTTTACAACTTCAGCAACACAGGAGCTGCAGACCCCTCACTGGACCCAAAACTGGTCAAGCACCTCAAGTATGAATGTCCACCGACACCGCCTGTTCACAGAACTGTCCCTATGGAAAGCATTACACCAACCAAGTTGGACAATCTATATTACAGTGGGCTTCTCAAAAACAGGGGTCTGTTTACATCTGATCAAACTCTACTCACAAATCCTGACACTCTAAAAGTGGTTAAGATTAGTTCAAGCGACCCATCAGTATGGAAGGAAAAATTTGCCAAAGCAATGGTGAAGATGGGCACCATACAGGTACTCACTGGTTCTCAAGGTCAAATCAGAAAAAACTGTCGACTGGTTAATCGACATTGAGAGAAGCTTTTTGCTTGCTAGTGAGTATCATCGTGTCTTGTGTAAGTGGGCTTGCTATTGGGATATCATTTAGTGAATGATTTTCAATAATGTCGTCGGTACGCTCCTCTACAAATTTGCTAGGGAAGGGGAGATTAGTGCATCTAGAATTCGTGCATGATTGGTCTTTTTGATCGAATAAGCACTTCAAATAATAGTTATGGCTCGATTGGGCATAGCATTCCTAAGTTTGGAAAACCACAAGGGGGAATTGGAATAGATTAGAAATTTGGAATTCATTAAGTTAAACCACTTAGCATTGAAGGGAATAACTAAAATAAGATAGATACCATTCATTAGATAATAACGGGTGGCGTCACTTGCCACTTATGTAGTTTCTAATTGAAGGCCAAGAAGGTTTTTCTTAGATTCCTAAATTGTATCTGTTTTTTCTAATAAAATTTTCAATTTATTATTTTTTATATGCGGTAGGCTGGATGCTAAAGGTTTTTATTTCAAATTAATAAATGAAAAGTATAAATTGAGACGTTTTAAGATGACTTAAACAATTAAGTTGTGTCAAAATTATGTTTTGAGTTTTAGTCAAGTATTATGGATATTTGAATGAATATTGTGTTGATAAGTTAATTAATTGTTTATAACAAAAAATTTCACATGTTTATAAATGCGGAAGTTATGAATGAGCTCACAATTGTGATGTGATGTTTTCAAAGGATATATATTCTATTTCAATTTTTACTATCAATTTGTTCATTCCATTGAATTCAACTTCCTAAAGTTAATTGTATTGGCACTAAAACCAATTCAACCATTGAAAGGATGTTAAAGGGAAATAATACAATTTACAAAAAAAAAATTAAGTTCAACACATGTAAAACTACCTCATTTTCAACAAATTGTTTACAAAACCCTCTTATAATATTCACAAATATTATTGTAAATTGCCTCCTTGAACAATCTATTTACAACCACAGGAACTTCAGTTATTCAAATGCTATGAAAATTTCTTCCTACAAATTGCATGTACACGTACAACAAAAAATCACACACTCCACCCTTTAGGTCCTAGTGCAAGCTGCCTCATGTTTGACATTCTGCTTGCACATTCAAAAACTCCTACTTCGATACCATTGATGTAGAAAGAAAAATCTTAACATACAACCACACATGCAAATCATTATTGATTTGACTTAAAATCTGAAAAATACAAAGAAATTTGAGCCTATTGGCTTCACATCCAACATAAACAAATTTGATTACAAAGTCTCATAATCTGAAAGAAGGAACTACAACAAGAAGTGGCATTCTATAAGATTTGGCTATGAAGGTAGCCACCCAAAATCTAGAGGCCTAATGAAAAGCACAAGAACAAGAGAGAATAAATGTGACAAGAATAAACTATATTTGTATCAATGATGCAATACAATATGATCAACCTAGATTCAAAGAATGTACATAGGAGACCCCTTGGTCAAATAGGCCAAGGTGAAACATAAAAGTGCATAATACTATGAAAAGTGTTATAATCTTATGGCATGATAACTAAAGTGAAAATCTATCATCCCAAATAAATTGGAAATTTGATAGTGTGATAACACCTCTAAAGGTGGATCACCCACCAAAGGTGGAAAAGTGCAACCATAAGGTGGATATGATAATGTGATAAAAGCACTAAAGGTGAAGACACTAGATAAAGTGGGGAATGATAATATAATAACACCACCTAAAGTGGAGAGGCTCCTATTTAGTCCCTAAGTAAGCTTGAGTAAAGTGTAATTTGGATCTTTACGCATCATTCCATCCAATGGTGGTGTAAACTATGAGCTAATCCAAAAACAAAAGATATAATGAGTTGTACTAAAAGATACTCATGTTCTTTCCTCTCTTTCCTTTTTAAATAAGAAGTGATTGTGTGCAATAAACATGAGAAAATAGAATTTATGGTATTTTATAGATGGTAGAGGAGTTGAAAAATTAGTGTAGAATTACATAGCGATGGCGGTGATAGTTCATACTCTATTGTGATGTAGCATTGAAAGACAAGAATCCATTATCTCATATGTCAATTTTATTCCTGCTCAATATAACTATTTTTTGAACTTTGAATATCATTGTTTGTGAAGTCTTTACATTTTTGTACTTTTCAATCCAATATTACAATTAAGAAACAATATTGTAAGTTTTATAATATTCCAATAAAAATAAATTTATAAAATACAAAACTTACATCTGCACTTATATAATTTTCAAATACACCTCACATTTATTTGTACTTTATGCTTTTCAAATATTAATTGAAATCTAGATCTTAAAATTTATTAATTAAATTAATGTTAGCAATATTTTTCAAATAATTTAGATTCTTAGGATGCACTATTAACCACTTAATATAAATGTCACACTGACAATGGTGTGTAGGTCAAGTATGAAAACTCAAATATGACATAATGGAGTCTTGTACTCTTTCAATATTACAGCACAATTGAGTATGAACTATCACTTGAATATCAGAGTGATCAATCAAGTTATCACTATCTGAAGCTTTTGGAACCCCTCCATTGTTTGGCCTAGATTTTCAGGGACGGTTGGCTTTTGCTAATTAAAGCTTCTTTGTTGGACGCCTTGAGCATTCTGGTGGTTATTCTGTGAGTTGGAACCCTGGTTATGATTTTATGTTTGTATTTTGTGGGATCCTTAAGATGCACTATTAACCACTTAATCTAGATGTCACATTAACAGTATGTGTACAGACCAAGTAAATATAGAGGTGATCTTAAACATATACAGAAATAATAGATGAAAAAACACACAAACTGAACATACATGTAATTTGCTTGGAGAAAACCAACATAGAGTGAAAAAATCGAACTATAGAGACTAAATACCCTTTGTTCGTAATTGAAACATTTGTCATCAATCTTAATAGAGCCCAAACAAAAAGGCAAACTTGTTTATTAATGTTAAAGCTTGGATATAAAACTATTCACAGGAATTGTTTATCATTGAATGGTCAAGAGTGCATATTCATCTTAGAGTAGATTCATTTTAGTTATAGACTTATTCAAAATTTGACTTCACTATAAAATATCATTTGAAAACGTTTTTATCTAGGGGACGTTTTAAACATTAATAATTCATATTGATAATACTTTTACATTACTGAGAGGCTTGCGTTGTTTGCGACGTTGTTGTCGGCCTGCAGGAGTTGTTAATGTCGGTGGAGAACTGTAGAGCTAATTTTCTTACAATTTTCTTACAATTGCCTTCAATAATTTGATTTCTTGAAAATGTTCTACAATAAAAAGGAAACTCCCAATATTATTGATAATTGATGGCACTTTCAAAGCTGCGCTGGAACATTATATATATTAGTAGCTTTCCTTTGACAGCGTCAAACATTTTGGCTAGACATCTTGTCTTATGCATATAACTTGAAAAATAAGGTATGCTCCGACTTAACTTGAGCAGAAAGAGAATCATGGTTTAATTTTCTCCACCATCCAATTGGCATGTATATACAGTTTTCACGTTGGATTGAGTGAATGATCAGTAGATATCTTCTTGTTTTAAAGTATATAAGATGATGTTGAATAATATAATGCATCTTACCATGGAATCCTGTAGTACGTTTAATTATATTCATTAACATACATTGTTCATATAGGAAACTTAATGTAAAGTATAAAAGTAGATTTAAAGTGTACGGTCATAATTTATGTGATTCAATTTAATTTCTGAGGAGATAGTATGCTTTTTCTATTATGCCAATTATAAAATGTCAAAATTATTAAATATATTGATCTACATTTCACTCTCAGATAATCTGATATGTCATTGAATTCTTAAATTGGCATATTGATTTATTTACTATGACTACTTAACCAAAAGACAATTTCTCATTTAAATATATACATGCTCATCATATAATAGTCTACTTATCAAATTGCTTTTTATTAGTTTAGTAGGGAAGGGGCCCTGAACCCTCACAAAATAGCAAACACCACAGAGCGATAAAACAACCTCAGGCATCACACAACTAGGCAACCAACAAGCTTCAAAAGCTAGCCCTCAAAAGTAATAAAAAATTAACATGGAAATGTAGCTATGTGTAATCAACCTACCATATTGCCTCCTACCAAGTCTAAAACTAATAGAAAATAACTAATAAAAGTCCATAGCCGTAGCAGTGCCCATAATCAAAATAAAACCTAACATACTAAGATGACATGTAAGCTCAATTAACCATAAGTCTAGAGTAATAAAAGAGATCATAATTAACCAAGAGAGGCCATAACTAAAACTAACAAAACCTAAAATCAAATCTAGAACTATCCAAAAAAAAAACTACCCAACAATAGCCTAAGCATCCCTGATGAGATTCCAATTCTTGACCAATCTCTTCATCTGCTCCTACCAAACTTCAGGGCATAACATGTCCTCCTTCTATTCATCCTTCTACATGATGTCTTTGCCCTTTAGTTTTTTGGATTTCTTCTTCATATCGGTCTATCCCAAAACAAACACCATGACCGCATACGCATAACCCCATTGGTGATCGAACAAAGGGAATTTGGGGTATCCCCCAAAATCCCATAACCCTTCCTGTACTCCTCCACCTTTACCTCAAGATTCATGACCTTGATCTATAGGTCAATAATCTAAATTTTCAATTTTTTGGTATTGATCTCTTCATTATCAATTGAAAAATTTTGGGCACATGGCACCATTTCATCATCATCAAAGGCCACTAGAGACAAGGAATTCTTGTCAGAGATATCTTTTTCTTCCTAAGAATCACTTAAACACTCTAAGTCCTCCTTGTTGTCATCTGCTTTCTCCTCCCCAACCTCCTCAAATTCCTCATCCCCTGATTCATCATTTGAGGAGCGATCATCTTCTTGAAGGGTAAAAACCTCTACAGGTTTAGGGGAATCCTCTTTCATTTCTAATTTCTCTTTATTTTCCTTGGAAAGGAGGTGATATGAGTGCCTTTTCCTAGAGATTCCCCCCTATTTTTCCTTTTCATATAGGTTTTCCTACTCCCCATCAAAATCATGTTAGTCCAAATCAATAGCTATCTACTTCTTACTGAAGTCTCTCAATTTTTCTAGCTTTAGTTGGACTGTTTTAGGGGTAATAACTTTTCATTTTTTAGACGTTATCTTAAGCAAGGAAACCTCAAGAGCTTTAGAAGAAGGCTCATATTTGGATTTTCAACACTTAGCTTTGGAGGCAAGGGTTTTGTCATTCAACAATAAACGATTTGTTTTGATAAGCTCAATTAGAACAAAAGAGTAGGGGGCTTCATCTCTAGACTTAGAAAGCTTAGGTATGGTAAGAAAGTGATTGTGATGAGGGAAACGTTCAAACACATACTTGTAAAGGGTGTTATTAAACCCTTGGTGGAGTGGAGGGGTGGCCCCAATCAAGATACTTGTAGATAGAAAAGTAAATAAATAATAAGGATAATTAATTCTTTCATCATGCCCAATGTTATTAAAAATTGGGAAACGATAGCCATACATAGTAGCATAATGCCCTTCCAATGTGAAATATTTCATGACATAGTAGATTACCATAGCATAGAGTCTAGGGAGGATAGAGTGATCATACCCATTGTACACTAGCACCGATTTTTCACATTTCTCAAAAAAAAATTTAGGTAGCTCTTATAGTCTTTAGGGCTCCTTTTTTATCGATCTTCTTGCCCTCATTCTTTAAGCTAGTTGCCTCCACAATGAAGTCAGGCATGACCAAGAAGGAGATACTATTGATAATGAATTTCCCTTTCTATTAGGAGTTGCAAAATCTTGACCAAATTTCTATGCTATAGCCCTTGATAGCAAAGAAGAAAGGCATCATCCTAGATCTTTGAAACAAGTCCCATACCTCCTCATTTTTTTGAGATTCCTTACAACTTATTTTCTCTCAACTTTTCAATGGCACCCCCATGTAATAAATTAGATTTACAATAGACTAGTAATATGTCTAGAAATGATATAGAGAATACCCACTAAAGTTATTGCAAACCCCACCAAATAAGAATCGCTAGCAAAAAAGGTAGTTTTTGAAATGATCATCAAACCCTTTTCACATAAGTGCAAGGATGCATCACATCATGATTAATCTTGCCAAGAAGAAAAATAAAATCATCACCTTTCCATCTAATAATTTCATCAAACATAGCAATAAAAACCAAGTGGCGATAAGACTACTCTGTAATTCTCAAAACATTAATAATATTAACTTCACCCATGCTAGGATAAGTCCTAAAAGGACTCCAACTCAACACACCCTATAAGAGATAGATCAAGAGCTAGCTCAACATCCAAATTTGAATTCAAAAAATTTTGTTGCCCTTTCGCCTAGTGAATGAGTGTAATTTTTTTCTTTATCATTATTACCAATATAGGAGGCTGAGTCATTCAAATAAAACTTACTTCTTTCAGCAAATAAAATCTTTTTTAGCCTAATAAGACTTTGCAAAAAGTTGAAAAAACCCATTCAATATAATTTATTGCATAGTTGGCCACTTCATCGGCCACTTTGTTTCGTTGCCAAAAAATATGATGGGTTTTAAGTTTTGGAAAGTTGTCCACCATCATTTTACTCTCTTCCACTATGTTTTTTATTTCCCATGGGATATTCACCTTACCATTTAAGCAATCCACTATTTTTTTTTATAATTAAACTAGCATTTATTTCCCACGGGATATTCACCTTACCATTTAAGTAGTCCACTATTAATTTTGAGTCACCTTCGAGGATAACACCTTGACAATTCAGCTACCAAAAATGCCTAATCCCTTGCCAAGTAACAACCATGTATGCTATATTATTAGAACCTCTACCCAGATTAATATAGTATCATTCTATCAAATGTCCTCTACAATCTATGATAATGCCTCCTACTCCAAATAACCTAGGGTTTCCTTTAGTACACCCATCAAAGTTGCATTTATTGCATCCTATATCCGAGGGGGACCAAGTAGATAGTTTCCTTAAAATCATTTTGTTCCGGTTCAAATTCATCAAATTATGTGTTATACCCTGTAATTATTTAATTCTAAGATCCAATAGAATAGCCAAGACTTTATATGAACCAAAGGAAGCAACATTCATGTTCTCCTTTATCTATTGTTTTATAATATGAAACACCGTCTTATTATTTCTAGCCTCCTCTCTAAAGATTCTATTGCTTTTCTCCCTTCATATATTTCAAAAAATAAATGGGGAGATTAGGAACCATAGGTTTCTTATAATAGGATGGGTAAAAGTGTGATGACTCTACTACTCCATCAAACCTCTCATATATTACCTACGGTAGTCTAGGCTATCCTGATGTCATCTAACATCTCCAACCATAATTCCATGGAAAATTGGTAATATAGATAAATATGATAAGTACTTTCAAGATCATTGTAGCATAGGATACATCTAGGTTATGTGCAGAATCATGGTGGGCCAAATAGGCCCTTAAAGGGGAATGAAAATCAGAAAAAACAGAGTCAAACAACTTGACTTAAAAGTTTGAATAAGTTACAAAAATTATTTCAAAAATATTTAAGAATAGAATCAATAGAAAATTTAATGCAGTTTCTAAGATACTAATTTTTTTCTAAAAAAATAAATCTATTTGACAAAAAAATAAAATTTCAATGCAATAGTAATAAAATTTCAGGAAAAAGATAAGAAGCAGGTGTCTGTCTAACCACACTAACAACAATCAAATCATAATATTTTTTTATAAGATTTTAGATATAAGTAGAAGTCACATGTCCGGATGTGACACATTGTTTTATAATTTTGTTGAAATAAATAATTAATTATGACTTTTTTACTACAACTTGTTAAAAATATAAAAACTCGTATGGACCTGACCACCATAACTTGGTCAAAACTTTATGAAATTTAATTTTTTTTTCTCAATCTTAGAGTTTATAAAGCATAGAATGTGACACATGTTTCAAATTCAAACAATGTTATACCATTTGAAAGTTATAGATATTTTTTAATCAACCTATCAATCGGGACTTTAGTCAGAATATTGGCACTTTTTGGTCCCTCATGACCTTGCACATACAATCTATTAAGAATTGAGAAGCTTCTCTTGTTCAGGTTATCAATAATCAAGATATGAGCATGGGTCATAACCTACCAAAACCAAGTAATTTTACAAATTAAGCCTTTTTACCAAAATGAGATTCAAATTGAAATGTTCTATTGTATCAACCTCTATATCTCTATAAACATATTTTATTGAAAAGGCTCCCGAGGGTTGATGTTCCCAGATCCACACATATTCTCTATGAGGTGAAAGGAATGTGTAATCTCCTATGATGGAATACAATTCTTCAACCTCCATTGAACCATTTTTCTTCTATTAGAGTCTGTGTAATGCCCTGTCAGGAACCCTAAAGGAATGCAACACTACAAGGCAACTAAAGGGTGAAATAAATTTTTTTTTAAAAGATTAAGTGCATGTATAATAACACAAGCGAAAGTCTAACAATGACAACCTAAAGGGTTACCAATGAAGATTACTTTGTAACTAAAAAAACATCTTAATGTTAATCAAATTATCCATCTAATTAGGGAACTCAATTGCAATTAATTAAATCACATTCATAAACTGAATTTCACATTGAAAGATTTAAAGTGGTACAAATATTGATTTTCAATTAAGCATTTACACATAGGAATAAAGATAACTGAAATAACATACATTCCACTGAATAAAGATTATAATACTCAATAATTACATGGATTCCAATAGCACAAATGAAATGCATAATTACAATGTCAAGGTTACATATTTTACTGATACAATGACAACATGGGTCTCAAAGGTACAATAATCATGAACATGAGCTGATACATGAATAATGAACCAAAGGTACACCAGCAAAGCCAATCCTTGCATGAAGGAATGAACTAGAATATCCAATGGTAAGTGGCACTACCACTCGACCATGTGATCCCAAAATGGAACCACCCTACCATGCTAGGAGATAGAAAAAGACCCTCAAGCAAGCAGAAAAGACAAGTACAACAGTACAACAAGGCACCACTATACTCATGTGGCTCAACTCACAAAATACTAGTGATGCTAAAGAGAGAGTGTCATCGCATGGCTTAAGATGGTTACCCTAGGAAGGCCTCCATAGGTCCCCACCCCCATCCTGGGTTACCCTGGTAACCTTTCTCGAACCCCCGACTCCATCTAAGCATCATGCAGACCCTCCCAACCTTTCATGAAGACAAGGTGGTAAGTTAGCCATTCCAGGCCTTCTCACTACACCTTGAGCCTATATGAGCACTCAACCATGTGCGGGGTGCAATATCATAATTAAATTTAAAACTACCCACCCCCTAATCAATTTTTAGATTATCACTTATTAACTAACTTTTGAGGGGTTATCCTGCCAACTACTTTGGGTGCGACCCCCGCTTGAAAGCCTCTCTCATAGAACACTATCAGGTATGGTCTCTCTATGAGAACCCTATGGTGAAACTAACAGCCATATCTAAACCTGATAAAATATAGAGGAAGGATGCACAAATCAATAATGCAGGATTGACCATTAGAACATAACACACAACGGATCACATCAACAGGATTACACAACAACACCTGGCCAAGGGGTATAACAACCATACAACAACTCAAACCAGAATTGCAACACAAATAAGCTTTGACCACAAATACCATTTACAGTAAGATCCTAATACAAGCAATCTTTTCTTTAAACAACCAAAAGCATTAAATAGTTACAATTATAGATATTCTAGAGAATAAGAAAAAACAACTATATTAAAAAAAAAAATTTAGAGTTGTCATTCATCCAATAAGGCTAAATTTAACCATATTAAAAATTAACTCCCTAACATATATTCATGAATAATTTACAAATACCCCCAATTAAATGATTTCAATAAAATAAATTAAATTTCAATTTAAAATATATATATATATATATATATAATAAAAATTTAATTTCCGAACAAAATAAATTTTAATACTTAAAAAAAATATTATAATTAAAAAAAATACTATATATATAGATATATTTTTTTTAAACATAAAAAAATTAAAAAACCAAATCATAAGCCACCAAAGGCACACGAAAGGGGAAAGCAAATTTAAATTTGTTGTAGCTTTCCTACCCGTAAGGTAGCCTGCTACCATATGGTAGCAGCTACCTTAGGGTAGCACTGCTACCTTTCGGTAGCACTTCTACCATATGGTAGCACTGCTATTGTGGGTAGTAGGCTGCCAACCCCCAAAAATCTAATTAATTTTTTATTTTTGTTTAATTTTTTTTAAACAGAGATTATTAAATCTCTACTCCCCACTCTGAGACAACAGAGTCTAAAAAACATAGGCAATATAATTTTATTTTTTTAAAATGAATAAAACTATAGCACGCAAAAATAATTACTGCTAAACAAATTTACTAGAAAACTCAATCTCTGAGACAAAACAAAGATTGTGAAAAGCACCATAAACCAGACAATTTCTTTCACAAAGCTAAATTGGCTAGAAACTAAATAGATTGGAAATCCCCAATTGAATTTTTGGGCTAAAACAAGAATGGAAGAAGAGGAATTTAAACTCAGAATTTCCTCCAAATTTGAAACTACTAGAAAGAAATTTAATCATTGGAGGCACAAGGGTGAAATTTTGGCAAAATTTTGCCAGCATAACTCCCCCAATTTCACAAATTTTAAAACTACAATAAACAGGAAATCAAATTCCATTCATAAACAAAAATGGAAGAATTGATTTTAAACAAAAAAGTTAACATGAAATAAATCAAAAAGAGATTGGAGATGCATTTTTAATAAAAAATGGACTGAAATTCTCAATTAATCCCATAACAACTAATTCAAAACCACTGCAATCATTTAATCAATTTTTTTCACAACATCTAGAAGAAGGGAAATAAATATAGATTTATTTTTTTAAACAAACAAGGTAGATACTATCCAACCTGTGGAGCTTTCTAGGAAGAAATTTGTTGCAAAGCTTCAATCTTGCAGCCAGATTTCCAAACCAAAACCTTCTTCCCAAACAATCTCCAGCTTTTGCCTTCTTCAAAATTCTCCATCCCTCTTCCAAAACACTCACAGGAATAAATAGAAAAATATTTCAACCTAAACTTTTAGGTTGAAATATTTTTCTCATCCAAAATAAATTAAATAATAAAATTACTTTTCTAAATTCCTTCAAAAATGTAAATGGGAATTTCATTTTTTTGAAAAATTCATTTCTTTCTTCATGGAATTTAATTAACTTTTCTAAAAAAAGGAAAAAACAATAATTTAACACTATCTTTATTTTTTTTTAAATCTAAAAGCAATAGTAATTAATTTTATTTATTTTATTTTTCTACTTGATTTAAATATAGTCACGTTTCCAATAAAAAATAATTATTAATTTAAATCTAATAACTTCACTCAATTAACTAAGTCCATAACACAAAGGCATAGTAATACATAAATTACTTATACCAACTATGAAATGATGTCATAAACTCAAATAAATAATTTAACCCACTAAGGCACACAAATCGAGAAAGCCACATGAAGACTCTGAAAAAGTCAAACGAACAAGACTCAAAGGCCGAACAAAAGGAAAGGACGACCAACTGATGACACTCACATGAGTAAATACAGGGTAATAATTAGGGTCAACAACTATCTCCTTCACTCCCATCGGACATATAAGGCATGCTCACACCTGTGAAGTTAGGTGGAGATGATACCCCGTACCTACCGATACTTGTACCTGCAATATCTTGCATCATCGAACCACACATGCATAAATACAAATATATACTACACAACACGCACACCGCTAGAGGAGAATCGTGACATTCCCTGTCTCACTAGAGTGAGTGAAGAAAAATCATCCCCTCACATCCAATACACTTGCAAACACGCAACATATAAATACACAAGGCATATGTAAGGTAAAAGTGTCCGTCCATGATAATAATCGGTAAAAACAGCACTAATCCGTAAATAGAGGCACCTACTTAGAACCCTTTACATAACGGATCAGACTCTTCCGAGGACACACTCTCAAGAACATACGGTCGCCAAAAGAAAACTGATGATCTACCTTATGAGCATCTGCATACTTCTTCTGCCTATCCTGTGCAGCTATCAAATGCTCACGAATCCGCTCAACCTATTGCTCCATCTCTCGAAGGATATCTGGTCCTATATGCACCCTATCCTCTAACCGATCCCAACTCAAAGGAGTACAACAAGGATGACCATACAATGCCTAGAAAGGAGACATACCTATGAAGCTATGATATCCATTGTTATAAGAAAAATCCACTAGATAAATATAATCCTCCCAGCGCGACTGGTGGTCCATAACATACATGCGAATCATGTCCTCCAAAACTTGATTGACACGCTCAATCTGACCATCTGTCTCTGGATGATAAGCTGAAATAAAGTTCAATTGAGTCCCCAAAGCATGTTGAAGTGAGGTCCACAATGCTGAGGTAAAGATAGGATCTCTATCAGAAATGATCAGCCTTGGAATCCCATGCAATCTAACTACATCTTCCAAGAAAACCCGAGCCACCACTGCTGATGTATAGGAAGCTTGAATAGGAACAAAATGAGCAACCTTGGTCAACCTGTCAACAATGAAAATGATGGCATCATGATGATGCAAAGAAATAGGCAAACCAACAATGAAATCCATGGAAATGATGTCCCATTTCCAATCCGATACTATATTAGGTTGTAAAAGCCCTACCGGGTGTTGATGCTCCACCTTCACCTGCTAAAATTCCAAACACTTCAACAAAAAAATCAGCAATGTCATGTATCATGCCAGCCCAATGATAAATCTAGCTAAGATCTGCGTGCATCTTCTTGACACCTGGATGTGCCGAATAAGGTGCACGATGGGCCTGAGTCACAATCAAAATGCGAAGACCTTCCAAAGGAGGTACATAGATCTGACCAAGATGATGAACAAGACCATCTGCCTCAAGATTATAACTAGAAACCCTACCCTCTAATGGCCTTTCGGACTCCATCACGGGTCTAACCTCTTGATACCAAGTATCTTGAGGAAGAACTCCAAGAATTCTCTCTCAAGTCTACTCCAATGGACAATGCTGAAACTTCATGTTGCCTATGAATCAAAGCATCTTCCACTATGTTCTCTTTCCCCTAAATATATCGAACCTCAAAATTATACTCGCAGAGGAATTCGATTCACCTTCACTGTCAAGGATTCAAGTTTGGCTACATGAAGATATACTGTAAACTGTGGTGATCACTATGCAACTCGGACCGATGCCCTAACAGAAAATGTCACCATCTAACCAACGCATGCACTACAGCTGCCAACTCCAAATCATGAACTGGATAGTTCAACTCGTGGTCCTTGAGTTTGCAAGACTCATAGGCAACCACACATCCATCTTGCATAAACATTGCACTTATACCTTCTAAAGAGGCATCCATTCATACCATAAAATCTCTGGATGGATGAGGGACTGCCAAAATCGGAGCACTGACAAGTTCCTTCAAGGTACGAAAAGCTGACTCACACTGCTCTGACCAAAAAAACTTCTTCCCTTTCCTTTGAAGAGAAGTAATTGGGTGACCTATCTGAGAAAAACCCTAAACAAAGCGATGGTAATATCTGGCCAAACCCATAAAAATCCAAACCTCTGAAACATTGGTCGGCACTGGCCAGTCCACTATGACTTGGATCTTTCAATGATCCACAGATACACCCTCTCCCGAAACCAAATGACCAAGATAGTTCACCTCAGACTGGAAGAAATCACACTTTGCCAAATTGGCATAAAGTTGATTCTCCCTCAAGCATTGAAATACTTATCGTAAGTGACCCTAATGCTCTTCCATAGATCTAGAATAAATCAATATGTCATCCAAGAACACAAGGAAAAAATGATCAAGGTAGGTGCAAAAGACCCCATTCATGAGGCACATGGAAACTGAAAGCGCGTTTGTCAACCCAAATGCCACAAGTGTGAACTCATAGTGACCATAGCAAATACAAAATCCCATCTTATGAATGTCTGCATCATGAATGTGCAACTGATGATACCTAGATTTTAGATCAATCTTAGAGAACACCTTGGCTCCCTTCACCTGATCGAAAATATCATCAATACAAGGCAATGGATATCAATTCCAGATGGTTACCTTATTCAGCTGTCGATAATTAATGCATAACAGAAGAGAACCATTCTTCTTCTTAGCGAAGATAACAGGTGCACCCCAAGGGGAAACACTATGATGAATGAACCCCTTGGCCAACAATTCCTCCATTTAAAAATTTAACTCACTCAACTCCTGAGTAGTCATCCGATATGGAGCTCTCAAAATAGGTTATGCACTAGGAACCAAGTCAATGCGAAAGTCTATGTCTCTCTTCGGAGGCATACCAGGAATATCAAATGGAAACACATTTGCATACTCTCAAAGAATAGGGTGAACATCAAGAGCAATTTCTTGACTCTCTCCCTCATCCATATTCTCAAGAGAAACTGCAAAAAGTTGACATCCTTGATGCATACATAGCTTAAGTTGCATAGAGAAAATCATATGTAAAGATATCGATCTTTGAGCTCAAATGATTCCCACTTTCCTACCATGGTCATTTAAACACTCTACTATCTTCTGATGACAGTCTACACGAGCACTGCAAGATGATAGCCAATCCATCCCCAACACTACTCCATAGGAGCCCAAAGGAATGACTCTAAGGTCAACAGAAGTCACAAAGGGTCCTAGGTCCAACTGACAACTAGGAACAAAGGCACCTATGAACACATGCACCCCGATAGCCAACTCTACTTGCCACCTATCTGCCTTCTTAACACACACGAGCCCACATCGCTCCACTATGGACAAAGAAATGAAAGAATCTGACACACTAGAGTCAAAAAGCACAGAGATAGGAATACCACACAACACAACTGCGGCCTTAATAACTGTCCCTTGGTGCTCAGCTTGGTGGTCATCAACCATTGCAAACACTCTATGAGATCTACCTGCATCCCCAATTGTCTGCTCTGATGCTGCTAGCCTCTTACTCCCTATTTGGTGAGAAGTCTAAGGGAACTGAGCGGCTATATGACCAAACTATCCATAAGAGAAGCAAGCTCACCTACCTGGTCTTCTACCTCCAGTCGGCCCACTGGACTACTGATATCTTCCCCTACTAAGGTTGCAAGATGCACACTAAGAGGACTGCCCTCGAAGACCTTGTTTGGTCCTCTGCTAGTTCCTATTCCTCCTATCCTGAGAGTTGCCACCCTACTAGCCCTAGAACTATTTCAATCTCTACGGCTGCTAGTGCTATTGTTGTCCACCCTTAGCGGGTGCTTGAGGACTCCTAAATGATGCAATTGGCTAGGACTGGTTCCCACAAGCTCTAGGTCCACTAAAAGGAACACTTTCTATCTGTACCCCCGACTAACCACCATGTGCATGGCTAAAGTTCTTCTCAACCAACCTAGCTTTCACCACGACTACCTAAACTAAAGCTGGCTCAAAAACTCTCACTCCTCCATTGATGCAGTCATTTAGACCCCTCAAGAAGTGCTGCACAAGAATTGGCTCATCGTTACCAATCTCAGCATACTGTTTAAGCTCATAGAACCTGTGCTTGAACTCGTCTACTGGCAAACCATACTGATGCAAAGCATAGAACTCATCTTTTCGAGACTACCTCCATTGAGGTGAGAGAAATCATGCCCTGAATCTCTCCAGAAATATCTCCCATGATATGATGTTAATACACACACCGATCTTCTCCTCCTCTAATCTCCACCAGATCGAAGAAAAACTATCGAGCCGCATGATAGCACATCTCGGCCTGGTGTTGCTACTATATGGGAACATGGCGAAACACTAATCCAAACTAATAAGCCAAGTCTCTGCCTCAAGATGGGTACCTTTACCATCAAAGAAGGGAGGGTTGGTCCTCATCAAGTCCCTAATGTGACCCACAGGAGCTGGGTCCTGGCCACCTGGGACCTCCCTCCTTGTGGGAGACCTCTCTCTCTCTCTCTCTCTCTCTCTCTCTCTCTCTCTCTCTCTCTCTCTCTCTCTCTCTCTCTCTCTCTCTCTCTCTAGAACCTACTGATGTGACTCCTCAACCTGAGCATGGATGGGCTGCTCACCCTCAAGGCTGGACCCTAACCTAGCTAGAACCTCCTGAAAGATCTATCTAAGATCTTCCCTTTTGGGAACCTACTCTCCTGGAAGACGTTCATCCTGATGAACAGTCTGCTCCTAATCGACACTCACATGAGTGGGTGGTGGTGAAGGACTATGGCGGTCTGAATCTCGACCCCATCCCCCACCTCTTCCTCTATTGTGGCCACCAACATGGCCAACTCCCCTAGCTTTTCTAGCCATGACCTAACACTACAAAATAGAAAATGGTTTAGATCTATGACAAGGATAAAACAAGGGAAACACAAACACTAAGACCTACACCAAAGGTCAAGCTGAATGGGCTCACTACAATCCCAGAGTACCCAGTGTTGAAACCTAGCTCTGATACCAAATGTAATGCCCCGCCCGGAACCCTAAAGCAATGTAACACTACAAGTCAACTAAAGGGTGAAATGATTTTTTTAAAAGATTAAGTGCATGAATTATAACATTGCACCTATAATAACATAAGCGGAAATCTAACAATGACATCCTAAAGGGTTACCAATGAAGATTACTTCTTAACTAAAACAACGTCATAATGTTAATCCAATTATCCATCTAATTAGGGAACTCAATTGCAATTAATTAAATCACATTCCTAGACTGAATTTCACATTGAAAGATTTAAAGTGATACAATATATTAATTTTCAATGAAGCATTTACACATAGGCATAAAGATAACTTAAATAACATACATTCCACTGAATTAAGATTATAATACTCAATAATTACATGGATTCCAATAGCACAAATTAAATACATAATTACAATGCCAAGGTTACATAGTTTACTGACACAATGACCACATGGGTCTCAAAGATACAATAATCACGAACATGAGCTGATACACAAATCACAAACCAAAGGTACACCAACAAAGCCAATCCTTGCATGAAGGTACGAACCATAATATCCGATGGTAAGTGGCACTACCACTCGACCATGTGATCCCAAAATGGAACCACCCTACCATGCTAGGAGATAGAAAAAGACCCTCAAGCAAGCAGAAAAGACAAGTACAATAGTACAACAAGGCACCACTATACTCGTGTGGCTCGACTCACAAAATACTAGTGATGCTAAAGAGAGAGTGTCATCACATGGCTTAAGATGGTTACCCTACGAAGGCCTCCATAGGTCCCCACCCCCATCCTGGGTTATCCTGGTAACCTTTCCCTAACCCCTAGCTCCATCTAAGCATCATGCAGACCCTACCAGCCCTTCATGAAGACAAGGTGGTAAGTTAGTCATTTGAGGCCTTCCCAATACACCTTGAGCCTATACGAGCACTCAATCATGTGCGGGGTGCAATATCTAAATTAAATTTATAACTAACCACCCCCTAATCAATTTTTAGATCATCACTTATTAACTAACTTTCGAGGGGTTATCCCGCCAACCACTTTTGGTGTGGCCCCCACTCGAAAGACACTCTCTCATAGGACACTATCAAGTACGGTCTCTCTACGAGAACCCTATGGTGAAACTAACAGCCATATCTAAACCTGATAAAATACAGGTGAAGGATGCACAAATCAATAACACAAGATTGACCATTGGAACATAACACACAACAAATCAAATCAACAAGATTACACAACACCTGACCAAGGGGTATAACAACCATACGACATAACGACAACTCAAACCAAAATTGCAATGTAAATAAGCTTTGACCACAAATACCATTTACACTAAGATCCTAATACAAACAATCTTTTCTTTAAACAAGCAAAATCATTAAAGACTTCCAATTATAAATATTCCAAAGAATAAGAAAATACAACTATATTAATAAAAGAAATTCAGAGTTGTCATTCATCCAATAAGGATAAATTTAACCACATTAAAATTAACTCCCTAACATATATTCATGAATAATTTACAAATAACCCCATATTAAATGATTTCAATAAAATAAATTAAATTCCAAATTATATATATATATATATATATAATAAAATGAAAATTTAATTTCCCAACAAAATAAATTTTAATACTCAACAAAAAAAAAATTATAATTAAAAAAATACTATATATATAAATATAGATATTTTTTTGAAAACATAAAAAAATTAAAATATCAAATCATAAGCCACTGAAGGCAAGTGAAAGGGGAAAGAAAATTTAAATTTGTTGTAGCTTTGCTACCCATAAGGTAGCCTTCTATCATTTGGTAGCAACTGCTACCTTACAGTAGCACTAGGTAGTAGTGCTACAGTATGGTAGCATTGCTATAGTGGGTAGCAGACTGTGCCACAAATATTATTAAATCTCTACTCCCCACTCTGAGACAATAGAGTCTAAAAAAACACAGCCAATATAATTTTTTGTTTAAAATGAAAAAAAACTATAGCACACAAAAATAATTACTAGTAAAGAAATTTACCAGAACACTTTATCTCTAAGACAAAACAGAGATTGTGAAAAGCAACATAAACCAGACAATTTCTTGCACAAAGCCAAATTGGTTGGAAACTAAATAGATTGGCAATCCCCAATTGAATTTTTGGGCCAAAACAAGAATGGAAGAAGTGGAATTTAAACTCAGAATTTCCTCCAAATTTGAAACTACAAGAAATAAATTTAATCAATTGGAGGCACAAGGGGGAAATTTTGGCAAACTTTTGCCAGCATAACTCCCCCAATTTCACAAATTTAAAAACTACAATAAACAGGAAGTCAAATTCCATTCATAAACAAAAATGGAAGAATTGATTTTAAACCAAAAACTTAACATGAAATAAATTAGAAGGAGATTTGAGATGCATTTTTAATAAAAAATGGACTGAAATTCTCAATAAATCTCATAACAACTAATTCAAAACCACTCCAATCCTTTAATCAATTTTTTTCACAACATCTAGAAGAAGGGGAAGAAATATAGGTTTTTTTTTTAAAACAAACAAGGTAGATACTATCCAACCTGTGGAGCTTTCCAGGAAGAAATTTGTTGGAGAGCTTGAATCCTACACCTAGGTTTCCAAACCAAAACCAAAACCTTCTTCCCAAACAATCTCCAGATTTTGCCTTCTCCAAAATATCCATCCCTCTTCCAAAGCACTCACAGGAATAAATAGAAAAACATTTAACCTAAAATTTTAGGTTGAAATATTCTTCTCATCCAAAATAATTTAAATAATAAAATTACTTTTCTAAATTCCTTCAAAAAGATAAATGGCAATTTCATTTTTTTTGAAAAAATCATTTCTTTCTTCATGGAATTTAATTAACTTTTCTAAAAAAATGAAAAAACAATAATTTAACTCTATCTTTATTTATTTTTTAATCTAAAAGAAATAGTAATTAGCTTTATTTATTTTATTTTTCTACTTGATTTAAATATAGTCACTTTTCCAATATAAAGCAATTATTAATTTAAATCTAATAACTTCACTCAATTAACTAAGTCCATAACACAAAGGCATAATAGTACATAAATTACATATACCAACTATGAAATGACATCATAAAATCAAATAAATAATCGAACCCACTAAGGCACGCAAACTGAGAAAACCACATGAAGACTCCAAAAAAGTCAAACGAACAAGATTCGAACGCCAAACTAAAGGAAAGGATGACCAACTAACGACACTCACATGAGTAAACTGAGGGTAAGAGTTAGGGTCAACAACTATCTCCTCCACTCCCATCAGACATATAAGGCACACTTAGACCAGTGAAGTCAGGTGGTGACGATACCCCGTACCTAACCGGTACTTGTACCTACAATATCTTGTATCATCAGACCACACATGTATATATACAAATATAGACTACACGACACACACACCGATGGAGGAGAATCATGACGTTGCCTATCTCACCAGAGTGAGTGAAGGAAAATCATCCCCTCGCATCCAATACACTTGCAAACACACAATATATAAATACACATCGCATATGTAAGGTAAAAGTGTCAGTCCATGACAATAATCCATAAAAATAGCACTAATCACAAGTAATGAAATACTGTAATAAAGCATACATCACATATGCAGTTAAAGCATGAAATAATATCAAATAAGTCTGAATAATGCTTAGCAGTACTGTAACAACTGAAAAGTAAACTACAACAAAATATAAGTCTAATAAGTTCGATCGAGAAGGGGTACTACAGTTTGAGATATCATCACTGTTCCTCACCTAATCCTTGAAGTTCTTCTATCCACCCCAATCATCCTTTCATGATGAGTAACCTTGAATAAGGATCCCATTGTTTTGAATAAGGAATTTTTTTATCAGGATGAATTGATTCTTATCCACAAGAGCCTTATCATTTAGCCAAAAATCTTGCCAAAATCTAGTGTGCTTGCCATTTCCATCAATTTTCCTTCCTCCCTTTCTTAAGACATTTTTTATTTTAATTATATTGTCCCAGATACAAGATCTTGAGGGAAGATCGTGGTCATGAAAAATGATACTACTGTTGGCATTATTGAAATATTCAACTTTGAATATTTTAGCCCCATCTTTAATGAATTCTATCAGTTGCCATCTAAATTTGGAGATCAAAGCCCTATTAAAAGGTCTTAATTTTTTCTTATTCCAAGCCCTATTAAAATATTTTTGAATTTTCTCAATTTTATCTACAATACATCTTGGCATCTTGAAGAGTGGGAGATAGTAGACTAGGATGTTTTATAAACAGGATTTGACTAATTGGATTTTACCAACTAGACTTAAGAGTTTCTCTTTCCATCTCAAAATATTTTTTTGAAATATCTCAATGATTCCATTCCAAAAGAAGTTAGGGAGGATTTTAGAAATAAGGGGTAGCCCAAAGTAACAATTAGGAAAGGAAGCAACACTACATACCAACATTCTAGGGATTTAAGTTTGAAAAGCAAGAGGCACATTAAGAAAGTAGATTTTACTTTCACATAGATTATATTTTACTCTTCAAATTATTTTTATTAAGAAAATTAAAATTTTTGTTGTGATATAATTAAGATAAAATAAAATTTTATTATCTCTAATTTGAAATAATTTTACTGCAATGCATATGACTCTCCACTATTCTTTTTGAGCTGACCATATTAGTTGGCATGTCCTAGCTAGATGCAAAGAGAGAAGGATTTACCCACGCCTTTATTCTGAAGATTTTATAGAGGCCCAAATATTATAACAAAAGATATTAAATAATAAAATCCCTTACAACATAGAACTATTCATAAATTATGTCCAATTTTTTTATCATCAAAGTCTTAAAACATATATTATTTCCTCAGACAAACAAATTTTATAGCTTACAAAAATAACACAATTCAACTATATTTTATATAAGTTGCAATCTCTAAAAGCATAAAATATATTGAAGCACATAAATAATAGTAAGAGACTAACAATATTTGATTTACTTTATATGCTTTCAGCATGCTTAAAATTAACCCACGAAAACTTCTATAACAAACTATATCAAAAATAAAACTAAAATAATAATAAAAAGCTATCCAAAGGTAGTGAAGGAATGCAACATGGTATCTCTCACATTAATTTTAAAAATACTCATACTTCATGTGAAGAGGGTTCACAATTTGATCTCAGAGTGTAAAAAATTGAACCTTTGCAGTTATCTTAGTGAAAATGTCTACAAGTTGTTCTTTAGTCTTGATATTCCTCAATTCTACTTTCATTATTTGCATCAAATCTCTAATAAAATGATACTTTAGATCAAATTTTTTTGTCCTACTATAATGGATTGGATTCTTGACCAATTTTATTCTACTCATATTATCACAAAACATCATTGTGGGTGAATTTGTTTCTCTAAAATTTCCTCTAAAACTTTCCTAAGCCATATTGCTTGTGCAATTACCAAGTTTATTGTAACATACTCTCCTTCTATGGATGAAAGGGAAACTATGCTTTTCTTCTTTGAGCTCCAAATAACTAAAATCAAATAAAGAGAAAAAAAAATCAAATGCAGACTTTTGGTCAATCAAAATACCTATCCAATTAGAATTACTAAAGACAAGAATATTAAACCTTTTATAGGTATAGTAATGGTTGCAAAATATAGAATGTATTTCAAATACTTCAAAATTCTCTTGGCTTCCTTGATATTGATTTTAGATAGTTGTATCATGTGCCTCGAAACAAGTGAAGTTGAATAAGCAGTATCGAGTCTCAAGTGGGGTTAGAAATATCAATCTTTCTATAACACTTCAATAAGTTGTCCCATCAACTATTTAAATATCATTTTTTTTACATTATAGAACTCCATGAGAAATCAAAGTTGAGGGTAATTTACAATCAACCATATCAAATATCCTCAACATATCTTTTCCATACATTGTTTGAGAAATCAAACTTTATGCTCTGTTGGATAAAACTCTATTCCTAAAATATATTTCATGGAACCTAAATATTTCATCTCAAATTCATTTTTGCAAGAACTTTTGAATTCTTCCTTGCCATAGAACAAATTCCAATATAGAAGAAATCATCAACATATAAACTAACAATAATAATATTATTACTTTCTTATTTATAGTGAAGGGTAGATTCATTCTTACATTTTTTGAATCCATTATCTAAACCAAAAATCATAGCATATGAAGCTCTTGGTTCTTACTTAAGTCCATATAATGCCTTCTTCAACTTGTAGACTCGATGCTATTTTCCTTGCACTTCAAAACCTTGCGGTTGTTCTACATAGATTTTTTGTTCATTGTTGTTGATAAAGGCATTCATAAGTACAACATTACAAGGTTTTTATTGGAATCTGAAGTGTAAGACATTACATGATGCAGAATGTGTACGTAGGTGTTGAAAACTATTGAAGTCTTTAAGTGCACAAAGAATTTGTAGCTTGTTACCAAGAGGTGTCATAAAGTAGTGCAGGCATCTTATCATTCTCATAACTAGTGTTTGATGCGTTTGATGTCTAACTATTTTGAAATTCTAACCATGCTCACACAAAATCTCTCTCTACTTCGATTAAGTCAGTGCCTATGCACTGACTTGAGAAATAGAGTATCATAGTCATTAGTTATAGATATAGAGGATGTCAAAGTTTATGGGTATGTAGTCGTGGTTTCAAACAATCCTTCATTATTTCTTGGGAAGTAAGGCAAGCAAAAAAAGAAAAAAAGTAAAAAATTTGTATATTTTGTAATTATTTTTTAGATGGTATTTTATTTCTCTGAAAATATAGGCATTTAAAAATTAACTTTCAAACAATTTGGAGTGCATACTATGGCAATTGGAATTAATTTAACAATTTAACATATAAATTCGCCTAGACTAGAGATTGTTTCCTGTGTGTAATCATAAAAAAATTAGTTGTGAAGAAGAGATGCATGACAAGGGTATGGGTACTTTTTTTTCTAAAAAATCAATAGTGAGTTTGAGGAACACAAGTTGATAAGACCAAGAAAAGTATGTGTTCTTGTGTCAAGATTGAGTTTGATAGTTTTGGCATTAACATTTCCTTGGTAAATTTATTTTCATGTATTGTCAATGAAAAAAAAACATTTATTTTTTATTACGATAAACGGGTTTTATAGAGACCCGAAATCTGAAGTTAGACAAAGATACAAAAAATTAAACAGTCGCTAACTAGTCCAGAAACAACGACAAAATAGCCATAGAAACAGGGGCCACGTCCACACAACAAAAATACAAAAACAACTAACAGAAAAAACTAAAAGACACTAAACTATAGATTGCATTAACTTCAAATTCTTTTGGATCAAACTTGTTATTGATTTCCTCAAGCTCTTATATGATGAACCTATAGGTATTGTTCTCCTGGTTCCTACTCATCATCCTCGTATAGCGGCTAGTAGTGACCTGTGATCCTGTACCTTGCAAGTTTGGCTCTTCGATTTTCTTCTTTTGTTTGGTGTCTATGTGTGGGATACTGGTGATGGGCTGGGCTCTTTGGTCTGCAATCATCACATTAACCGTTTTAAGACCCTCAACACTTTTATTCATGGCTTCCTTGCTAATATCAACCATATTCCTCAGGTTGTCCTTAATCTCTTCCAAGATTATTTCCAACTGACAAATCCTTAATTCATGATCCGTTTTCATGACCTTAACATCTTCTGTAAGTTTCTATGTCATTTGGATAAGCTTGTCAATTTTTCTTAGCATGGGACTCATAGTAAAAGTGTCAATAATGCTCTTAATTCCTTCCTTCAGCATCTCGATCTCCTTGTTGACCCAAAGAAAGCAATTGTCATGGTTTTTAACATAACTATTAAGGAGAATATCAAAATCAAATTCTTTTTTAGTATCCCCTTGTTTCCCTTGTTCAACATTAGTGGGGATGTCAAGCTTTATTTTCTCCTCCTTTCCCTTGGCTTCCCCTATTTTTCCTAATTTAGACTTTTTTGAATCCCCAAAAAAAAAAGAAAAAAAAAAAGAAGAAAAAACCCAAAGTGAGAGAGATACAAAAAATTAAACATTTGCTAACTAGTCTAGAAAAACCACATAGCAAAAACACAAAAACCACTAATAAAAAAACTAAAAAACTACTAAACCAGAGATTGCATCAGCTGTGAATTCTTTTGGATCATACTCTTGTTCATTTCCTTGAGATTTTCCATGATCAACCTGGAGATACTCTTCTCCTAGTTCCTGTTCCTTGTCCTCATATAGGGACCAGTAGTCACATGTGATCTTGTACCTTACAAGTTTGGCTCCTAGATTTTCTTCTTCTATTTGGTGTCTGAGGGTGGGATACTCATGATGGATTGGGCACTTTGGTCCATAATCATTGCATTAACCTTTTTAAGACCCTCATTGGAAAATAACACATTTTTTATTCAAGATGAAGTTAGGGCATATAGGTTGGGTTTTATATCTATTAAATCATATCAAAGGCAATTTGAATATAGAGCAGAAGGTGATCTTGTCCATGGGAAGAATACAAAGATATCAAAGTTGCAGCTAGGTCAGAGTTTCAAGCTTGAAATTCATGACAAGTGGTTCCTTATAGGAATTGCAAGATATAGAATGCTTCTTGACAATGTTTATGGTGATCTTGTAAAAAAATTTGTTCAAAAATGTTCTGTGAATGTTTTTTATATTGAAGAATTTGTGGGGAAGAAGACTAGTTCTTGTTTTGATTTGACTTTAAGAGATTGCATTACTTCTTTTGGTGGTCGTAATAATGCATTAGTACTATAAATATTAATGTCTTGGAACTATTAATATTATAGAGAAAGCACTATAAATATAAGTATTCAACATATTGAGCAACAAAATACAACATCCAACCTTCAAGTATGATTTCATGTATTTCATTTATGATTGGGTAAAAGCACAAAACTGTGTCACATTTCAGCCCAACTTATCAACATAAATGAATTTAAGTATCTCTCTAGAAATTAATTTTAGTCAAATATATCATCTATATAGATACATTATAGCTATGTTATATATGAGCCACAACTTTTACAATTGGAATTGTGTACTAAATGCATATTTTATACCATTTTGGGTGTAATTACCATTTGTTGGGGGGTTTTGAAAAACTCGATCTTTCAACAATTCCTAGTCTTATAAATAATATAATTTTTGAAATGTAAAAATACCCTTTTATAGTTGTATGAGTGAATTTTCTAAAATATATATCTTTTATTATTTTAATTAGTTTTTATATTTTATATTTTATTTCTATTAAAAGTAGGTCATCATCACTAAAATATAAGGTTGATTATATTGTAAAGGAAAATACTAAAATTTATCTAAATTTTTTGAAAAAAAAGAATGCAATACAGAAAAGAGTCTATGTCAAGTTGATATAGTTATTTTCTAATCTGGATAAATAATTAAGAAAAAATGTGACACCAAATGGAAAGATTTATATTTTAATACACACAAGTTTTCAAATTTATTAAAAAATATATACATACATATATATATATACATACATAAAAAACTGTTAAAAATATATTTTTGCATTAAAGTTTCAAGTTATCAATTTACAAATAAACTCGAGAACAAAAAGTAAAATTTACTATATTAAGTGTAACACCTAATGTAACTTCAATTTCAAAATTTTATCAAGAACTATATTATAGTGTTTACTTTATAAGAAAGTATATTCAAATAATTTTTTAAATTTAAAAAAAAAATAGAAACATAAAATACACAAAAAATTATACATTTTATTAGTTTACATAATTTTAAAATTTAAAACATATATTTCACTTTCTATTGATTCAATTTTTAAAGTTGAATTAACATTGTTCATTTCCTTTATTAAAGTGTGACACAACTTTATGCTTTTACCTGATTATCACATTATTTCATTGACACTTGTATGACTGTTACTAAAGATCATTTCATCAAAACTTTTATGTGAAACTCCATGAGAGGGTTTCATACCCAACATATAATCATTTCATTTTAACATTTCAATATTATTTTTCCTATATCCTCCCTAGGGCAAATATTATTTTTCATCGTCATAGATATTATGGAGGAGGGAATACAAACACATAGTTTGACTTAGGCAAACCCCTATACAACATAACTATTCTTCTCCATTTTCATGTATAAAAGTCTAGAACCAATAGTAATATTAGTAATGAGAACAAATTAGGGTGTTCTAAGTTATGATAGGCATCGATCTCATCAAAAACCTTCAAGTAAGAAGTTGGACTCCCATGTCCTACCCCTTCAAGATAAATTTCTTGGAAAAAATATTCTAGAGCCTCTTGACTACGTTTTTAATCATTTGTTATAAATTTACACACCTCAAGACTATGACAACCGACACCTATCTCCAACACTTTCTGATGCCTTCCTAAATGGACAAGGTTAGCCAATTACAAATAACACAAAAGACATGAAACCGTCAGTGTTAGTCAATCAAAAACTAATCTAAAAAGGCATACCAAGAGAGATACTAAAAACATGAAAGCATATTTAACTATCAAAGCAAACATGATGAGGCATCTCCAAATACCTCCTAACATGCTCTTAGTTTCTTTCTCCCTTGTTCCTCTCCTCTCCACTCCAAGTTCCAAAATAGTGTAGCTCTCAGCAGCTTTTTGTACTATGGATGCTTATGGAGGATTGAGATTGTAGTATAGCTCTAAATGTGAAATGAAAAGCTAATACTATGCTATTGATGCTAAAATGATATATTTTCACCAAAATAACAAGATATGAGATTGCCTATGCTAAAATGCTCTCTTAAAATGCCTATAGCTTAAATGCATACAAGTTTTCAAGATCTGGTTTATGAAGAAATGGGCTCTATTTATAGGAAAAATGGAGCAATGGATGGTTGAGATTGAGCAATCTCAACAAGGGTCAGGATTGAATGATTTCAAATCCATGTGAGGGATTTCAACCCAATCCCAAGATGACAAGTGTCAATTTGACATAGGTTGAGAGGAGAGGGAATAAGCATTAAATGCCTGATATGACCTTGGGATTTAGAGTCAAGGTTGGTTGAATGAATAAACTCTTTATTCAAAGAATAAAGCTTTTATCCAATGGATAAACTCTTGTGCAAATGTGAAAGGGATGAATATGGTCAAAACAATAAATGTTTGGGGGGACAAGTTTGAAATAACCATAAATGGTTATGTAAGAGCCATAAATGGTCATGTAAGAGCCATTAGTGGTCTTGGAAGACTTTGGGGGTTAATTTGTTGAACACACAAAGCATTATATGCTTTTCAAAGACTTTGGAGTCTTTGAGAAGTGACTCCAATTTGCTTAGGAATGTGACAATATTTAGGGGATGGAATAGGCTAATTAGGCAGGGGTTAGAAGAATCTAGAAGGGGATTAGATTTTTGCAAGTGGATTTGGTGGGTGAGGGAAAATAGGATTTTATTAAAAATAAAAATTCATTTATTTCAATAAATGAGGGCAAGTTGCATTTGTAGGAAAATGCAAGTGGGGGGGGATAATGATTTAAATAAATGTTTTTATTTAATTTATTTAAAAGAGGAAAAGGGGATTTTAATTAAATAAATAGATTTTATTTATTTAATTGATTGTGAATTTGATTTAATGAATTAATTAAAATAAATTGAATAATTTATTTAATTAATAGAAGAATGTTTGGGGATGAATTAATTAAATATTAATTTAATTAATTGATGGCTTAGTGGATTTTTAATTAAATAAATACAAAATATTCATTTAATTAAAAACAGATTTGTGTGACTACATTTGTCCCTGTTTGAGACGGTGTGGTTTATTGTGTCATTTCAAAGAAAGAAAAATTGGTGTGAAGAAATGCCCCATAACATGTTAATTTAATGGGTGGTATGCCCCCTCGAGAGATGGGCCGAAAAATTTCATAAAATCGGGCGATCTCTCGAAAAAGAATGAGAAGTGGAGGGGAGGCTGAATAGAAGAAATTAGCAACAACTGTGAAAGAATGGAAGAAAAATAGAGTGAATACGGAGAAACAACAAGCCAGCGAGTACCCTGAGGTCATGCAAGAGATACATAGCAGATGTAGTGTGGGGCTTGGATTGATGCTATACAATTGATCAAAATTGGTTGGACAATCTGGTGCAATCGGTTTAATTCCCCTGGTCAAGTCAAAGTGTGACAGTTGATGTCAGTTGGTCGCTTGGACATGATAAAGTCTGAGTAAGTGAATCAAAGTGACCTGATGTGACTTAGACAATTGATGTAATTGCCTGATGAAGTCAATGTATATGAAGCAAAATACTCGTTGAGACGTAGACAATTGATGTAATTGTCCGATGTGATTGTGTTTGATTGGTTGATCAATTGATAGTATGTGCGTGTGATGGATGGTTGTGGGGAATCATGGCAGCCCCGTTGAGACTAGGCCATTATGATAAATGCTTGATGTAGTCTAGGATTACCATAATCAATTACCTGTTGAGACCCGAAGATACTTGATCAGAGTATCTGTTGATAGTCTAGGTGTGAAGAAGTCGATGTATCTGTGTAGATAGAGTAACTGGCTTGACTTATTGGATGACTTAGGATAGGAAACACAATCCCTCCTATTTAGAGATGGATGGTGATGAACGTGGCTTGATTAGGTTGATTGAGAAACAATGTAGGGTATGTGATGCTAATTATCGAGATGGGGAGGGTGAGGGGGTTCAATGTTAGATAGAAGAAATGGAGGACCTATGGCTCATTCCTATGGAAGAAGAGGAAAATAGAGTATGCATTATTATGACTATGTATGCATGATATGCAGCTATTATGAATGTATGGATGGGTGGAATGCAACGAAATGCAATATATACATATGAGATGAGATGATGATCCATAGTGCTCTATTTTTCATCATTGAGCTTTAAAATGTTGGAAGAGAATACAAGCATCTTGACATAATGATTCAAGATGACCTGAGTATTCCTTTCATGGATTTTATATAGCAAGTTAATACAAGCAACTTGATATAATGAATCAAGTCGACTAGAGTATTGCTTGCGGAACAGACAAGGATTATCTTCGTTTGTGCATGACTTGGATCGTCCTCCTTGATCTTAGGCTGATCATATCCTGAGACAAGTGCATACCGTACTAAGAGATAAAAACCTTTATCCAGTTTGGATGAGGTAGGAGGAACCAAAGGAAGAGCATTGTACCTGTAAACAAAACAATATATACATAAAGAATAAAGAATAAGGATCCTTGGTAATGGTTCATGCCCATATGGTCGAGGTATACGCTGTAGTCAGCAAGCCGTAATGATCTATGACTGCATTTTGCATAAGATCACGTAGCTTGGTGAACTTCCCACGTAGACACCATTAGTACATGCCCCAGAACTTCATCGGAAATAATGCACAAATGATATGAAACAATGCTGAAAAGATCCCGATACAGATAAACGAATGATTATACTCACAAATCAACCAAGTATTTGATAGCTTAACCTAATTTTCTTGTCAAAGAAAACGTCACTTTTGTCTTTGTTTTGGTAAGGAAGGATGCATCCTTGTTGAAGACAGTTTTGGGTGTTGATGTTGATTGTGTGGTCGATTGATAAATGGTCATTGTGTGAGTAGTTTGTCAATGTTTGTTTTGGTATCTGCATGGATGAGTATGTACAAGGTGTTGCCATGTTTTTGTGTGATTTTTGATGTTTTCTGATGTTTTTGGATTTTGATTTGTTTTGAATGTTTTTGGTATTTTGCGAGATATATTTCCAATGTTTTTGGTATTTTGATGATTGCTAGAATCAAGAACTTAATGAATCATAAGACAATGTAGAATCCACTTCCATCAATAGGTTAAGGGTATTGCCCCCAGTTTTAGACATGACTATGAAAAAGTAGGATGCAGGATGCATGCAGTACGTTCTTGGATTTGTAGATTTATAACAAGCCATGGTTGATGGATGGATGGATGTATGTATGAAGTAGATGTGATCGCAACAAGTTTGAAAGACAATGGAGCCATAGCCTTTACGAGTGGTGCCTGTTTGCCAGGTTTTCAGCATCGTACTTACCCAAGGTGCCACCGGAGTGGTTGTTCACCGTTTGGATGCATGATTTTTCTTTACTTTTTTGAATGTTTTTTGTATTTTCTTCAGGACATTTTTCTGAATGTTTTTGGTATTTTCTGGTATGTAGGGGAGCCTGATGCTCTGTTTAGCTTAGGTATAAAACTGTTTTAGGTGCATGTTGTTGATTGGATCTGCAAGCAGTTCTCCTTCTGATGTAGCCAACTGATATGCCCCGGACCTGAATACAACAGTGACAACATAGGGGCCCAGCCAGTTTGATTCAAACTTGCCTTGATATTCTTTGTTTGGTTGATTGCAAGGATTCTCTTGTAGAACAAGATCACCTACCTCAAATGTATGAGGTTTAACTTGATGATTGTAGCTTCTGCTCATTCATTGCTGATAGGCTTTGAGATGGTTGTATGCAACTTGTCGCTTCTCATCGAGTAACTCTAAGTCCTGAAGACGTGAGACTCTGTAAGCTTCGTCATCTATTAGATTATGCAAGGAAACCCATAATGATGGTATCTTGACCTCAATAGGCAAGATAGCTTCTGCACCATAGACCAATGAATAAGGAGTTGCACCTATAGGGGTTCGAATGCTAGTTCGATATGCCCATAGTGCTGGATTCAATTGAACGTGCCAATCACGACCGGCATCATTAACTGTCTTTTTTAGGATCCGCAATATGTTTTTATTTGATGCTTCGACCTGACCATTGCCTTGTGGGTAATAGGGAGTGGAAAAGAGGTGTTGGATGTGAAATTTCTCACAGAGTTCACGGACATCCTGGTTTTTGAAAGGAAGACCGTTATCTATGATGATGGACATAGGTACACCATACCAGCAGATGATGTAATTGAGGATGAATGAAGCAATCTGCTTGCCGGTGACCTGGGTAAGTGGAACAGCTTCGATCCACTTTGTGAAATATTCGGTGGCAGTAAGAATGAATTTGTGGCCATTGGATGAAGATGGATGGATTTTACCCACAAGGTCAAGACCCCATTGACAAAAAGGCCATGGTGTTGTGATTGGTTGCAGTTCCTGAGCTGGTGCATGTATCAGGTCGCCATGAACTTGACATTTCTTGCATTTTCTGACAAAGTAGTAGGAATCCTTTTCCATAGATGGCCAATAGTATCCATTGCGTAGGACTTTCTTGGCTAGTGATGGACCACTTGAATGAGTCCCGCAAATGCCTTCATGTACCTCTTCCAAAGCCTTTGTGATCTCATCTTGTTCCAGACATTGAAGGAGAGTACCATCAAGACTGCGCCAGTATAGGGTTTCAGCAATAATGGTATATCGAGCAGTTTGGCGAATGAAGGTTTTCCGTTGGTTATTCGATTGGTTGGGAGGAAGGGTATCATCACGGAGATAGGTGTAGAACTCACCATACCATGGGGATTCAGAACCGAAAAGGCGACATATCATCTCAGATTCAGGGATATCATAAGCGGGGATCCAAAGCTGTTCTACCAAGAACTCGTAGCGTGTTGAATTTTGTGGAAGATCTAGGAGAGATGCGATGGTAGCCATAGCGTTAGCAGCTCGATTCTGATCTCTTGGTATCTGCTCAAAAGTGATAGTAGTAAATGATGTCTTTAGAGTGTCCACCATTTGCTTATATGGCATGAGTTTATCATCCTTTGTCTGATATTCATCAGTTGCTTGTCGAATGACCAGTTGTGAGTCACCATATACTTGTAGTTCTTCTAATTTCCATTGTACGGCTAACCTGAGTCCTGTGATCAAGGCCTCATATTCTACTATGTTGTTTGTGCATGGAAATGTGAGCCTGTAAGACTTCAGGATGCTATCACCTTGAGGTGTGATAAACAAAATGCCTGCCCCCGAGCCATGCCTAGTGTATGAACCATCAAAGTAGAGTTTCCATGGTTGTGTTGTTGTGATCATGAATATCTCTTCATCTGGAAAATTGGAAATGAGAGGATGATTGCCTATAAGAGGTGCATCAGCCAACTGATCTATAATGACCTGCCCTTTGATAGCCTTACGGTCCACATACTCGATGTCAAATTCACTTAGAATCATCACCCATTTGGCCAAGCGACCTAGATCAATGCTGCTTTGCTGAGTAAATACTTGAGTGGATCAATCTTTGCAATGAGTTGTACCTTGTGTGTTAACAGATAGTGCCTCAGTTTAGTGGCTGCCAGGATTACTGCTAGGCAAGCTCACTCAATAGGTGTGTAATTGAGTTCATAGCCCACCAGTGTGCAAGAGATGTAGTAAACGGCACACTCTTTGCCTTCTGCATTATGTTGTGCCAGTAATACACCTAATGTTGTACTTGTTGCCAAGATATAGAGTAACAATGGTCTACTTGGATCTGGTGGCATCAGCAATGATGGATTCATGAGATAGTCTTTAAGCGTCTGAAATGCTTGTTGGCATCGGGCATCCCACTAAAAGCGGATGTTCTTGTGTAGCAGATGTGTAAATGGGTGACACTTATCAGCCAATTGTGCAATGAATCTTTGGATGGATTGAATTCGTCCTTGTAATGTCCTTAGCTGACTGATATTCTTTGGAGGTGGCATGTCCATGATTGCTTTTACCTTTGCTGGGTCGACCTCAATACCTTTGCTTGAGACAATGTATCCTAGAAGCTTCCCGGAGGTTAATCCAAAGACACATTTCTTTGGGTTGAGTCAAACACGGTATTGTTCCAGTCTATCAAAGATTTTATCTAAGATGTGGAGATGCCCTTCTCTGGTGAGTGATTTTGCTAGTAAGTCATCAACATAATCTTCCATCATAGTATGCATCATGTCATGGAAGATGGTGGTCATTGCTCTTTGATAGGTTGCTCCTGCATTCTTGAGACTGAAAGGCATTACATTCCAGCAATATGTGCCTCGTGGACAGGTGAAGGTTGTCTTATGTTGATCTTCTGATGCGATCTTTATCTGATTGTATCCTGAAAAGCCATCCATGAGTGAAAGCATGGCGTGTCCTACTGTCAGATCCACTATGATGTCGATATTTGGTAAGGGGAAGTCATCCTTAGGACATGCCTTATTCAGGTCTCTGAAGTCAGTACAAATGTGGATGCCCCCTTTTGGTTTGCCGACTGGCACAATATTGGAGATCCATTTTGTATAATCAATTGGTCTAATGAAACCAATATCTAGGAGTTTCTTGAGTTCGGTTTTGACTAGCACTGCAATTTGAGGATGCATCTTACGAAGCTTCTGCTTGACAGGTTTGGGTCCTTCTGCGATGGTGAGGTGATGCATGACTAAATTAGGATCAAGCCCAGGCATGTCTGCATATGACCATGCAAAGTTGATCTGACGCTTTTGGAAGAACTCTATAAATTTAGGTTGTTCCTCTGGAGTGAGAAGAGATGCTAGATGTATGATATGAGGAATTTCAAGAGTCCCCACATTGTATTCTTTGGCTTCCTCGATGAGAATCATTGATCGTTCCGTTGTGTACTATCAGGGAGAATGTCAAACCCTTCATCCTCAGGCACCTCAAAGAGCTTTTCACCATTGGATACGCTCTTTCTTTTTACTTTTGTTGGATCAAACAGTGCCACAGTGTGGTTTTCACTAGAAGATCCATGTTTTATTGTTATATTTTTGCAGCTGAAAGGTTTGGCATCCGCCCCGAAGTATGCGGCGCTATTAAGGTCAATGGCGAATCCAGCTTTGTGATCCTCGCTTGGTAGGTTATCCCTTAATTCAAAAAAGTCAATGATGGCCTCATCGTTTTGGAAAAAGTCAAGGCATGGGGAGTTTGGTTGGTTCCATTCGATGAGTTCAGGGTGGATAATAGGCATTACTTCATTAATTAGGTTAAGTGCGTTAGATGTATCAATGAGGGTTAAGATATTATGGTGAAGGTCATTAATGGTACTCTCCTTGTCAGAATCAGGCGTAGGATGAGACGTAGGGTCTGTGGAAGATGTTTCCAGTTCAGGAACCCAAGTGGTCTTTATCTGTGCTTCTCCATAAACAGGGATGTCTTTGCGTGGTGGAGGTAGTGATGCATCTTCCTCATTTGAAGTATTAAGCTGCATGGAATCAAATTCCCACTCATGTGACTTGGTCTCTGAGTCACTTTCTAGCATCCGATTACTATACCATACTGGAATGTTTTTTGAATTAAATACTGCAGGTGTGATTGGTTGATGGACCTTTGTAGTGATTGGTGCTGTAGGAAGATTGATGGGGATTAAAGGATTTGGTACAGGGAGTATCGGTAATGTTGACTCAGTGGCTTCTGTTGGTATTGCCAATGCCATAGATGCTACTGTGGGTTCTGATACAATTGCTACTGCTAATGGTGTTGCTGATGGGATTACGAGTTCATTTGGTGGGATGAGTGGCATTGGTGATAGTTGTGTTGGGGTTTTGAGCCTCGATGGGGCAGTTGGGATGGTGTTTGATGGTGCTTTGATTATGAAAGGTGTCCTCTTTGCAGTAGATGGACAAAATGGTTTGTTGGGTTTTCCTTTGAATCTGAGCTTAGGAAAGATCTCCTTTTCAAAGCCTAGGCCTATGTTACCTTTGGGTTTGAATTCTGGTAGCAGAGGTTCATGTCGTCCTTGTTTGCAATATCCCAAAGCACTCTGACCATCATACCCCATTCTTTGCATAATGAGGAGGCCTTTTCCATACTGATCTGTAGGAAGTATAACTCGTGGTATGTCAGTGGTGATGGGATCCTTATAGAGCCATTCCGCTAGGTCTTCATCTTGTGTTTCTTCCTCTTGACTCTTTCCAAGAACGAAAGGCGTCAAAGCACATGCTGGTATGTTTAGTGGTTGCTGGAGTAGCTGCTGTGGTTTACCATGTGTTCTGGGAGAAGTGGGCATTTGTCCCACACAAAAGAGTTGACTCAAGCTGTATTCCCTAGGACCTTCCTCTGCTATCTTCATTTTAAGCTTTTCTTGATTGGGTATAGTGGTGTTTGAACGGGCAAGCGAGGCAGGACTTATATATGATGTGGAAGGAATGGCTTCTCTATTATTAGGAATGGTAATCTCTGGTTGATGGCTGATATTATGGCAATATGCAAAGGGATTTGCATCGCCCAGGATTGTGATCTCTACACCGTTATGTGGGAACTTGATACATTGATGGTAGGTAGATGGAACGGCTTGCATGGCTTGTATCCAAGGTCTTCCTAACAATAGATTGTAGGGCAGAGGGAGGTCCAGAACCTAACAAATGATGTGCTTTACCACTAGGCCCACTCGGATTGGTAGTACCACAGCTCCTTTGGATGAACACTCTGCATTGTCATAGGCTTTGATAGTGATCTTCTGACGAGGATCCACTGATTCTACCACATATCCCAATGCTGTGACCAACTGTAGTGTACAAATATTTAGGCCTGCTCCATTATCGATCAAGACTCGCTTGATCCTATGCTGGTTGATAAATCCTTCGATGTGGAGTGAGGCATTATGTGGTTGTTGGAAGGAAGAGTTGTCACTTTCAAAAAAAGTGAGACAAGGTGATGACTTGAGACTTCCAACCATGGCTTGAAATTGGTCTGTATTCAGATTTGCAGGGACTGACACCTCTTGGAGTGCTTGATCCAAGATAGTTTTATGAGATGGCGATAGACGCAAAAGCTCTAAAATGGATATAAGCGCAGGGGTTTTGTCTAATTGTTCCACAAGATTGTACTACTTTGGGATGGAGGTGGTGCCTTGTGGAGCTACCTTGATGGTAACTTTGCCGCGACACGTAACAACATTGCAATTTGAGTTGGGATTTTTGAAGGTTATGGTTGCAACTTGTTCACTGGCATCATACAGATGATTTACAGTGTAATTATACGTAGCCTACATATAATCTGTGGTATCAGTGCCTCGCCTGGAAGTGGAAGGACCCCTTTGATCTTGTGATGGAAGTGGATTTTTGAACATCAGATGATCATTATTTGTTGTTTTTGGGTCATGTCCTTCAATTTCAATTTCTCCTTGATCAATAAGATCCTGAATGAGATCTTTCAATCGGTGACAATTACTTGGCTTGTGCCCTCTTCCTTGATGGAATTCGCAGTGTTCAGTATCTCTCCACCATGCCAGTTTGACCTGAGGCTCATAGTTTGATAGTTTAGGTAGAGTGACCAAATTTTGAGAAATGAGTTGTCACAATACTGTTTCAATGGGTTCCCCTAAGGGAGTGTATATGCATTTCTATTTTTGCTGACGAGGTCTAGGTTCATCGTGAGATGTGATGCAACCTTGATTAGAAGGATCATTTGTTTTGTTTTGAGGTAGAGGATTTTGTCCTGCAAACCGAACCATAGGTTGTGCGCTTTGGATAGTCCAGGCATCCACAACCCCATCATTGACGATATTCTTGTTTTTATTCTAGAAGTTTGATTTATCGCTATTGAAGCATGGGCGAGGACCATCTTTTGGTTCATTAAAGATTTTGATGAGTCCTTTCTTGATGAGTGCCCTTTCACATTTCAAACCCTTGGTGATCATATCATTAAAAGAGTCTATGTCTTTGACATCCAGGTGAAATTCCATTTCTTCTTTTAAGTTGGAAATGAATATTTCCACTAGTTCTCATTCAGGTAACTGAAGAGAACGTCTGCTAGACATTTGACGCCATCGTTGCAAGAATACTGAGAATTGTTCACCTAGTTTTTGTTTGGTGTTGCACAGATCAGCCATGGTGATGTCGCGTTCAATGTTATGAGAGTAATGAGTTAGGAACTTCTGGATGAGTTCCTCAAATGTTCTAATGCCTCCTGGTAGTCGGGAAAACCATGATGTGGTTGTTCCTCCCAAGCTTTGGGGAAAAAGGTGCATTAGGTAGGTGTCTTCATATGCCACTTCAAGACAAGCGGAATGAAATTCTCTGACATGGTCACGAGGATCTCCCTTTCCCCTATATTTTTTGAATTTGGGTGTTTCGAATCCTCTTGGAAAGGGTGGCATATAAAGATTCCTATCAAAAGGATAGAGACAGATGTCATTGAGTGAGAATTGGTTAGTCTTGACACCACTATGAAGCTGTTGGGTGAGATTCTTGACTTGTTGCCGCAACATCTCCATTTCATTTGGAGGAGGAGGTGGTGGGTTACCTCGAGGAATGTTATATCTGATGGGATCCCTACCTCTTTCCTCTTCATGGCGACTTTGTCTTTCTGATGCTTTTCTTAATTGGGCAAGATCAAAGTCAGAGGGGAGTTTTGCTCCTTCTCGAGCAAGCTTTAAAAAGTGAGCATCCACATTGCTCCTGAGTATTTCATCAAACAATCTGTTAAAGAGAGGGTTGTGCTGAACCCTTTCGATTGTTGCAGGAGTAGGAGTACTTGGGTTTTCATCATTCGCATTTCCTCCAAGTGCTTCTTGGAATTCATTGAGATTTTCCTCTTCTTCTTCTTCTATTTCTATTTCTCGTTGCCTTGATTGTGATCGGGTTTGAGCCATTTTGTTTATGAGTCTTTGTTGAAGTTGAGTGAAAATGATGATGAGTTTTTGATGAAATGAGAGATTGATGATTGGTGAATTGTGTTGGCATGTGGATCTCTAGCACTTTAAGGTAGATATAACCAAAATTCCTACTTTGAACTGCTTGCTTGTTTGATAAGATTTTGATGTGATAAGGTGTAGAGAAATCTGAGATGTGTTGCAGATTTAACTACCTAGTAATGAGAGGATTCACTCATGAACTAGTTTTAACCTGCGTAGATGTGTCTCTTAGGATGAGCTTATCCTAGATGTAGAAATAATCTAAAAAGTGATGTGAGGTGTCTGATTTCAAGCAATATCTAGGAAGGGAACTGGGAGCAAGAACCGCTTAATGTTTTGAGAGTTTGGATGAACTGATGATGAAATGATGATGTATGAGTGAGATGATGGATGAAAATGTTTTCAATTTCAATAAAAACTTTGTGTTATAAATGGGACAAACTCTATCTCTTCCCTTTCGGGTGTTGCGGGTACTTCTTGAGCTGTGTTGTAGGTGATGCAGACGTTTGGGAAGAAGTTGGGATTGATCTTTCCTCCTTGGTTTTTGTGATAACTCAGAGCTCTATATTGCATAAAAGCTCTGTGGTTCAATGATTCTGAATCAAATTCATTTGTTTTGCCTTGAAGGTAGAGACGCATACGATGTAGAAAGACTCTATGTGAGACAAAGATTTGTCTATTAATATAGAAGAATTTCCTCCTTTTGATCAAAGCCTTTGAGCTCAATGGTCTTCTTTTCAAGTTGATATTCTGATGAGGCTTCTTCTTTCACAAGATGTGAAGAATGGTCATAAAGATTTGATTTGTTGTTGTTTGGACTTTGTTTTTGATGTTTTTGGTTGTACTTAAAGATGTTGGATGAATACTTTGTTTTTGGGATTGATTTTCTGATTTTTCTTTGACAAGAAAACAAAGCAAGCACACAAACACCAAAATCTTGCCTAAAAGGCACAAATGAGTATGGGTCTAAATCAACCCAATCCTTGGACTTGTATATGACCTTTCCTTTAGATGTATTTTAAGGTGTATTTCCAAAGCCTGAAGTCGGCTCAATTTGTACTTGGTCTTTAAAATGAACACACTTCAAACACTTTTTATCCCTAAGGTCAAATGGCCAGTTGTGATAAATTTAGCCCACATCTTGATATTTCTTCAACTTTGGTGCTACATACCTTATGAATCCCGCTGTGGCAGGTAAGGATGTGATATACTAAGTCTTGCACGAGCATAACAAATAGATGATCCCTATGATAGGGGAGTCACCACTTTTATCAAGCCACAAGTGACTTTTCAAAAAGCTATGTTTCTACTCAAGGAAATATGTATGGTGAGTATCTTGGGAGCAAAACCATCTATGCTCTTGCACTAAATTATATCGCAAATATTCTCAATCAATAGAACAGGTGGGATACTACTTAAAGGTGCTTAGTCATGTTCGATGTTTTTGGACATAAGTTCATTCTGCAGTGACTCACTTAAGAGCCTTGTAACTGTTGGTGGGGCCCATTTGTCCTTTCGGCCAGTTACACTGTAGGAACAACTCTACCCAAGGCTACAGCTTTCGCTCTCACCTAATTTCTATAGCAGCTCGAAGGATTTACCGCGCGAGGTCGTTCCCAAGAGTGACGTGTCTCTTGGCAGGCCTCTCTTAAAAAGATAAAATTTTGAGTGTTACTAACACTTTTCTCTTGCACCTAGGACCACGAGAGCCAAGGGAGAGGATAGTGTGTGTTAGAGGTAGGACCACTCAACTGACTTTTGTGCACAAGCGTGCCAAACACGTAAAACACTTTGTTCTTTTTAATCCAGCATTTCAAAATGTGGTCTAACTATTTGGAGATGTTGCTCCAACAGCCATGGTGTTCGTTTTAACTTCAAAGGCAATGTGTTTTGTAATCTAGAATTCGAAAATCTTAGTCAACTTAATGAAAAACACGTTTTTGCTTGAAGTAAAATTTGTTTGTAAAAATAAAAAACAAGTGGTTTGTTCTTTTTACTTGCCCAAAAATTGAAGTGTGGATTGTGAGTTTTAGCTTGATGCAAGAAAAGAAACTTTGTGTGTTGATTTTAAGCACCAAAATAAAAATGAATCCTAACTAGAAAGCAATACAATTTTGTGTTTTTTTCAATTTTTTAAGCACCAAAAGACAAGTTTGCGATTTTTATGGTGCATTTTTAACCTGCACAAACAAAAACATGTTAGTAAAATCGATGTTCAAGGGGGGCTTCCACAAGCCTAATAATTTCCATTTTTGTGGTTATAAGGCGATTTGGACGAAACTCTGTTGCAATAGCGCTAGTCTGCGTTTAAACAAAAGCGCTATTTCACACAGAAGCGCTGAAATAACAAAACTGACAGAGAGTGAAAAGCGCTAAAAGATCTTCAATAGTGCCAGAAGGATGACCAAAGCGCTAAAATAGTGTCAAAAGTGCTGAAACTCTTACAATAGTGCTATTGTAAGAGCAATAGCGCTAAAAGAAAAAGTGTTAATAGCACCAAAATGTGTTCAATGGCACTAAAGCGCAACCTGTGTGACACTTTCAACAATCAAACATGTTAGTTAAAAAAAAATGATATGTTTTTGGTGGTTCGATTTACGTCGGGTTCACCAAATGATGCCCTATTAAATGGCACAAGGTTAGCAAATGATAAATAACACAAAAGCCATGAAACTATTAGTGTTAGTCAATCAAAAACTAATCTAAGAAGGCATACCAAGAGAGATACTAAAAACATGAAAGCATATTTAACTATCAAAGCAAACATGATGAGGCATCTCCAAATACCTCCTAACATGCTCTTAGTTTCTTTGTCCCTTGTTCCTCTCCTCTCCAAGTTCCAAAATAGTGTAGCTCTCAGCAACTTTTTGCACTATGGATGCTTATGGAGGATTGAGATTGTAGTATAGCTCTAAATGTGAAATGAAAAGCTAATACTATGCTATTGATGCTAAAATGATATATTTTCACCAAAATAACAAGATATGAGATTGCCTATGCTAAAATGCTCTCTTAAAATGCCTATAGCTTAAATGCATACAAGTTTTCAGGATCTGGTTTATGAAGAAATAGGCTCTATTTATAGGAAAAATGGAGCAATGCATGGTTGAGATTGAGCAATCTCAACAAGGGTCAGGATTGAATGATTTCAAATCCATGTGAGGGCTTTCAACCCAATCCCAGGATGACAAGTGTCAATGTGAGATAGGTTGAGAGGAGAGGGAATAAGCATTAAATGCCTGATATGACCTTGGGATTTAGAGTCAAGGTTGGTTGAATGAATAAACTCTTTATTCAAAGAATAAAGCTTTTATCCAATGGATAAACTCTTGTGCAAATGTGAAATGGATGAATATGGTCAAAACAATAAATGTTTGGGGGGACAAGTTTGAAATAACCATAAATAGTTATGTAAGAGCCATAAATGGTCATGTAAGAGCCATTAGTGGTCTTGGAAGACTTTGGGGGTTAATTTGTTGAACACACAAAGCATTAAATGCTTTTCAAAGACTTTGGAGTCTTTGAGAAGTGACTCCAATTTGCTTAGGAATGTGACAATATTTAGGGGATGGATTAGGCTAATTAGGCAGGGGTTAGAAGAATCTAGAAGGGGATTAGATTTTTGCAAGTGGATTTGGTGGGTGAGGGAAAATAGGATTTTATTAAAAATAAAAATTCATTTATTTCAATAAATGAGGGCAAGTTGCATTTGTAGGAAAATGCAAGTTGGGGGGATAATGATTTAAATAAATGTTTTTATTTAATTTATTTAAAAGAGGAAAAGGGGATTTTAATTAAATAAATAGATTTTATTTATTTAATTGATTGTGAATTTGATTTAATGAATTAATTAAAATAAATTGAATAATTTATTTAATTAATAGAAGAATGTTTGGGGATGAATTAATTAAATATTAATTTAATTAATTGATGGCGTAGTGGATTTTTAATTAAATAAATACGAAATATTCATTTAATTAAAATGGACAGATTTGTGTGACTACACTTTCTACTCTAGTATTTAGATCTAGATCCTCCCAATTTTGTTTCTTGATCTTTGCCTCTCTTTGCATTTCTATATTTGACTTTTTATATTACATGTCAAACATTGTTGAATTTATCCATCTTTAGCCTAATTTATCACACTACAATCTCTCTCAATCAATTCCAATAAAATTAAAACCAGTATTAAGCCTGAATATAAAATAACTTGAATCTTCCGTGTGATAGAATCCAAGTCTATTCACTCCTCTCCAATGTTGTATGGGAAAATGAATTGATCCTAGGTTAATGGAGATGTTTGTCTAGGATCATTCTTTCTATATATCATGGTTAACATTATTTTACTATTTTCCTTGAATAAGGGTCATAGGGGTAGAGAAACAACAAACCACAATAGGGACCAAAGAAGAGCATCCACAAACCACTGAGGTAGAGCGAGCCATCGGGGAAGAGGGTTTCAAAGTTGTCAGCAAGTTTGAATAGTGTGACGAAACTTTTTAGCATCCTTCCACCAAGTTAGAGACATGTGATAGTGAGGCACACATGAACAAGACCAAGCAATATGCCGAGTGACAAGGCAAAATTTGCAGTAAAATGAGAGACCATCAAAATTCACACTCTATCTTCACTAAAGATCACCAAAATTGAGAGAAATCATAGCCAGGAGAAGCTTGGAAAGGTTCAGGTCTATCAAGATGTACACAAAGGAGCTTTGGGAGAAGAGAGTAACATTGGGGTCGACTTTAATAAAGTGGACTAGAATATTGACAATGGATTCAAAGGCAAGATGGCACTAGAAGTGAAGAGAGAGATATGGAAGCCCTTGTTTAATTGTTTATAACATATGCATCTCACTTATATTCGGTCTTTGTTCTTTTCAAATATTAAATGATATATTATCTTAAAATTTATTGGTTAAATTAATTTTCACAATATTTTTCAAATAATTTAGATCGTTAAGACAATATTAACCACTTAATATAGATGTCACACTAACAATGTCGTGTGTAGATGAAGTAAGAAAACTGAACTATGAGAAGGAGTCTTTTCTTGAAATATTACAACACAATTGAGTAAGAACTATCAAACTGAACTAAAATTTGCTCACAATTGCCAAGGAATTCTTTATCATTGAATGGTCAAGAATGTATATTCATTTTAGTTATACTTATTCAAAATTTGACTTCGCTATAAAATATCATTTAAATACGTTTTTATCTAGTGGACGTTTTAAAAATAATTCAAATTGATAATAATGTGACATTACTGAGAAGCTTATGTTGTTTCCGACGTTGTTGTCGGCCTGCAGAAGTTGTTAATATCGGTGCAGAACTAAAATTTGCTCACAATTGCCAAGGACCAGTCCTTGGTAACGAACTTCAATTATTTCACTTGTTAAAAATGTTCAACAATAAAAAGGAAACACCAAAGATTATTGAAAATTGATGGCACTTTCAAAGCTGCGCTGGAACATTATATATATTAGTAGCTTTCCTTTGACAGCGTCAAACATTTTGGCTAGGCACTTTTCTTATGTATATATTATATAAAGTAAAGGTATGCTCGGACTTAACGTGAGCAGAAAGAGACTCATGGTTTAATTTTCTCCACCATCCAATTGGCATGTATATGCAGGTTTCACGTTGTATTAAGTGAATGATCAGTTCTTGTTTTAAAGTATATACGATGATGTTGAACGATGGTATAATGCAACTTACCTTCGAACCCCGTAGTACGTTCATGTAGGAAAACTTAATGTAACGAATAAAAGTAGATTTAAAGTGCAGGGTTGTACTTTACGTGGCTGATTTCCATTGTTGAAGATAGTAGTATGGTTTTTTATTATATCAACTACAAAATGTTAATACTATTAAGTACATCGATCTACATTTAATTTTGAGATGATCAGATATGTGATTAAGTTCTATAGAATCTTAATACTATTAAGTATATCGATCTACATTTAATTCTTAGATGATCACAGAAGGATGAAAGGTTAAGAGGAAGAGACATATGGAGTCTCCTTTTGTGGCGATAGACTGCTTAGTCGTCAAGGCTATCTCAGATTCGGGCACTCTAATCTTTGTGAAAGATATTGTTGGGAAAATGGTGTCTCAACCTTGCATTTACACGAGGTTATTATTTATAGTAAGTTTTCATTTGAGTATGAAATGGTGCAAAATTCTTCCCGAAGCTTCTGGTTGGCTAGATAAGCATTCTGGTAAAGTTACGTCACAAGATAACTATTAGTTTTGAAGATATTAAATTTTTCATTTTGGAAGGGTCCAATGAAAGGTTTAAATTTGATTTTGAGGACTTTAGAGGCCCCAAACTGTCCTAAAAAAATGGTATAAGTGGTGCAGTGGCTTACGACTCAATAGAGCACATCGCGATTTTTTTGACACTTCAAACAGTTCGTCAATAGGACACATGGTTCTCAACTTATGGCCTCTAGAAGTTTGTACTTCTAATAGAGGAGATATAAAATACACTGGACACATAAATGAGCTGTAAAAAGGGAGGGACACGTCATAGGGCATCTAGAAGGGAGATAAGGTCGGCCACACCTTATTGGGTGGTTTTAACCCATGGTTTTGTAATACCGCTTGACGGGTTTTTGTATAGTATCTCCTATATATGAGGTGTATGAGATAGAGGTTGTGTGTAAGAGTCTTATGGCTATTGAGTTACCTCTGAATCTCTAATTAGTGTTACTCTTGTGAAGAGTTTGCTCTGTAAGTATATTGTCATCTATTTTGATTGTTGAATAATATATTGGGTGGCATTTAGAGTGTGGGGTTTTTCTCCCAAAAGGGTTTTCCCCACGTAAATCACTATGTTATGGTTTGAATGTTATTATATATCTATTTCTATTTTCTATAACTGTTGTGCTGATTTGTAAATTTTTTTGCATTACCCTCCTCTCAAGCTTAGTGTAGGAAATTGTTCCACTACTTAACTTCCTTATAAGTGGTATCAGAGATTGATCACCTTTGGTTTCAGTTGTGGGTTGTTGGGTTTTTTGAATTAATCCACATTTCAGTAGGAGTTTGTGCAAAAGACACATTTTGATCTTGTTGCAGGAATTTTCAGATGGCAAGTTCATCAAAGAAAATAGTGGTGGACAAATTTAATGGAACAAATTTTAGGATGTGAAAACTGAAGATGTGAGATCTACTAATAGATCGAGATCTATGGGATGTCATTGATGCAAATGTCTAAAACCCCTCAGATCCTACTACGACAGCTCAATATGATGTTATCGACCGAAAATCTAAGGGTTTGATCAGACTGTGCTTGGCAGAACCTGTTCTTATCAAAGTCCACAAAGAAAACACTACAAAGAAGCTATGGACTAACCTTGGTGAAATTATCAAATAAAATCTTTATTAGATCAGATTTTCTTGAGGAAGCAATTGTATTCCTTCAAGATGGAAGAGTGTGGATGAATTGTAGATCACTTGGAAGCATTCAATATGTGGTGGCTCAATTAGTATCTGTTATTGTTAAGATGAATGAAGAGAAGAAATTCCAGATAGCTTTGTTCTTTACCTGATTCGTGGGACTCTCACGTTATGGCTATCAATAGTACTTCTATTGTTTTGAAGTCTAAAGATGTGGTGAGTGCCCTACTTGATGAAGAGATGTGGAGGAAGATATCCCCTAATTCAAAGGAAGCCCTAACTATTTGTGGAAGACCTAAGGAGAAAGACAATAAGAATGAGAAGCATGATAAGCCCAAATCGAGAGGGAGATTAAAATCTCTTAGAAATTCCAAAATCATTTGCTAGAATTGTGGTAAGCAAGTCACATCCGTAAGGACTGCAAAGAAGAAAAGAAAAAGAAAAAGAAGAAGATTGATTATGATTCTAAATCTAAGAAGGAAATGGTGATGCATTTATTGTAGCTTTGGCAACTCATGCAGGTAATGATGCCTGGTTAATTGACTTAGGTGTATCTTTTCATATGACTACCAATACAGATTGGTTTTTTGAATATGAATAATTTAATGGAGGTAAGGTGTACTTGGGTGATGATTCGCATTTAGACATTGTTGGTCGAGATAAAGTTAGAATCAAGTTTTCTGATTGTATAATAGAAAGGATTAATGATGTGTTGCATATCCCTGGTTTAAAATAAAATTTGTTATCTGACAGTAAACTAATAGATGTGGGTGTGCAGGTAGTCCTTTTTGAAGCGGGATGTAAGATGATTAAGGGTGCTATGGTAATTACTGGAGGTGTCAGGTTCGGACCTTTGTATAAGCTAGATGCATACACTATTGAATGTAATAGCACTTCTATAAAAAGTAAATCTGTGAAAGATTCAAGCGTTTCACCTTCAACAAATGGAAATGGCTTTTGGATACCTAAGGGTGCTCTTTCTTCTGAAGAAAAGTTACTTGTAGAGAATACTATGTTATGGTACTAGAGGCTTGGCCACATTAGACAAAAGGGTCTAAGGACCTTGAAAAATAAAAACCTTGTTGAAGGTTTGAATGAATGTAATCTTGACTTTGAATTATGTGAGAATTATATTTATGGAAAACAAAACCACATTCAGTTTTACTCGAGTTCTGATCAAACTTGTGGTGTTTTGGATCTTATTCATTCTGATGTGTTTGGTCCTGCAGATGTTCCTTTGATTGGAAAATCCACATATTATGTTTCATTTATTGATGAGTTTAGTAGAAGGACATGGGTATATTTTTTAAAGAGTAAATCATAAGTTTTTAGCTGATTTAAAGAATTTAAACTAATATTTGAGTTGTAGATTGGAAATAAAATTAAATGTTTGAGGATTGATAATGGCGGTGAATTTTTCTCTAATGATTTTTGATAGATTTTGTAAATAATGTGGCATTAACAGACATAAGACAACTCCATATTCTCCATAACAGAATGGAGTTGCAAAAAGAATTAACAAGACACTTTTGGACAAGGCTAGGAGTATGTTGAGTGGTGTTGGTCTAGAACAAAATTTTTGGGCTAAAGCTATTGCCACTACTTGCTACCTGATTAGCAAGTCTCCTACACCAGCTCTTGTTGATAAAATGCCTATGGAAGCATGGTCAGGTCACAAGCCTTCATTGAGACATCTTATAGTTTTTGACTGTGAGGCATATGCACATGTTCCGAAGGAGAAGCGAACAAAGTTGGAAAAAAAGGTTGTGAAATGTATCTTCATCTGGTACAGTTATGGTGTGAAAGGATAGAAGTTTTGGAACCCTATTGCACAAAAGGTAATTCATAATAGAAGTGTTATTTTTAGAGAAATTAAGTCTCCTTTTTAATTGCATACAGAACAAACTAAAAAGGAAGATGTGATTCAATTTCCTTCTACACCTGAAAGAGTTGAATTGAGACCCCTGGATATTCAAGAAGTTGAGGAGATCTCATCTAGCTTTGAATATTCAAAACAGGAGAAAAAACCTCCAACTCAACTTGTTTGAAGGTCTACAAGACATAGACAACCACCTTAATGGTATTCACCTGATGATTGGAGATATATTTTTTATTTGAATACTAATGTGGATGAACTAAAATCTGTAGAAGAGACATTAGGTATGAATGATGTAGAATCCTGGAAGATTGCTATGGAAGAAGAAATGGTAGCTTTGAGAAAGAATGATACATGGGATCTTGTACCATTGCCTGAAAGATGAAAGTTTATTGGTTGCAAATGGGTGTTCAATAAAAAGATTGGTTCATAAGGAAGCATTGAGAAGTATAAAGCAAGGTTGGTTACAAAAGGCTACTCTCAGCTTGAGGGTGTTCATTATGGTGAGATATTTTCTCCTGTTGCCAAAATGACATCCATTAGATTTTTTCTTTCTATTACTGTTGCTTATGATTTAGAGGTTGAGAAAATGGATGTGAAAAATACTTTCCTTCATGGTGATTTGGAGGAGGATATTTATATGATGCAGCCAGAGCACTATGTGGTAAAAGGTAAAAGTAATTTGGTCTGTAAATTAAAGAAATCCTTCTATGGCCTCAAACAGAGTCCTAGGATGTGGTACCAAAAATTGGATACATATGTGTTGAGTTTGGGATTTGAGCATTCTAAACTAGATCGTTGTGTTTATTATAAATTTAATGGTGATCATTTCCTATACATTATATTATATGTTATTCATTGGCAAAAGGGAAAGTTATGATTTCAGAACTTAAGTCTTAGCTCGCTGCTAAATTTGAAATGAAAGATCTTGGTGCAAAAAATCACATTCTTGGGATAGAATTTAAAAGAGATAGAGTGAACATAAAGTTATGACTAGGACAGATTAAGTATATGAATTCAGTGATACAAAGGTTCGACATGCGGGATTGTAGACCATTGTGCGTTCTTTTTACAATTGGAATGAAATTATCTACTGCAGATTGTCCTACATCCCCATTAGAGATGGAAGACATGAGAAGAGTGCTTTACCAAAGTGCAATTGGAATTTTTATCTATGCTCTAGTCTATACTAGACCAAACATTACCGAAGTAGTGGGAGTTCTATCTAGATATATCTCTAATCCTGGTAAAGTTTATTGGGATGCAATCAAAAGAGTCTTCAGATATTTGAAGGGTACTTCAGAGTATTATTTGTGTTATTGTGGTAATTTGGTTGGAGATAAGATTTTCCTTGATATTCATGGTTATGTGGATTTAGAATGGGTAGGTGATATTGATAGCAAAAAATCCACCAGTTCTTATATGTTTACTTTATTTGGTGGTGCAATTAGTTGGATGAGTAAGTGAGAGGTTGTAGTTTCTTTGTCTACTACTGAAGCAGAGTATATTGTAGCTACTCATGCTTGTAAAGAAGCCATTTGGCTTAAGATAGAATGTCTTCAAAAACTGCAATAAAACAAGGAGCCATGAAAGTTTATTGTGAAAGTCAGAGTGTGATCTTCCTAGCTAAGAACTCAATATTTCATGCTCGGACCAAGAACATTGATGTTTAGTATCATTTTGTCAGACATGTATGGTCGAAGATGGTAGGGTGAAGCTTCTTAAGGTACAAACTTTGATGAATGAAGTAGTTTCTTTAACTAAGGTTGTGAGCACAAAGAAGTTTAGATGGTGTTCGGAGTCTATGGGCCTTACAACCCCTAGAAATTGATTCATTGTGTTGATACTCCCTTAGCTCTTGGAATGTATTCAACAAGTGGGATATTTGTTGGGAAAATGGTGTCTCAACCTTGCATTTACATGAGGTTACTATTTATAGTAAGTTTTTCATTTGAGCATTAAATGGTGTGAAATTTTCCCTGAAGCTTCTGGTTGGCTAGATAAGCATTCTAATAAAGTTACACCGCAAGATCACAACTAGTTTGGAAGATATTAAATTTTTCTTTTTGGAGGGGTCTAATGAAAGTTTTAAATTTGATTTTGAGTATTTTAGAGGCCCCAAAATATCTAGAAAAGTGGGCATAAGTGGCATAGTGTCTTATGAGGCAATAGATAACTTTGCAAGCTTTCTGACACTTCAAACGGTTCATCAATAGGACACACGGTTCTCAAGTTATGGCCTCTGAAATTTTGTACTCCTAATATAGGAAATATAAAATACATTAGACACATAAATGAGTTTTAAAAATAGAGGGACACATCATAGGGAATCTAGAAGAGAGATAAGGTCAGCTACACCTTATTAGGTGGTTTTAGCCCATGGTTTTGTAATACCGCTTGATGGTTTTTTGTATTGTATCTCCTATATATGAGGTGCATGAGATAGAGGTTGTGTGTAAGAGTCTTATGGCTTTTGAGTTATCTCTGAATCTTTGATTAGTAGTACTCCTAGGAAGAGATTGCTCTACAAGTATATTGTAATATGTTTTGATTGTTGAATAATATTTTGGCTTGCTTTTGGAGTGTCGGGTTTTTCTCCTAAAAGGGTTTTCCCCACGTAAATCATTGTGTTATGGTTTGAATATTATTATATCTATTTCTGTTTTCTATAACTATTGTGATGATCTGTAAAATAAATTTCTTTACCATCCTCTCAAGGTTAGTGTAGGAAGTTGTTCTGCTACTTAACTTCCTTATAGATTTAAATAAAAATCATTCTTTTTCAAATAAAGTTAAAGTGTTGTGTGATGAATTTTAGGATGATAATGCCCATGTTCAATAGGTCATTCATTCATGTCTTTGGTAGGTGGTTAAATGTTGTTTGTTTTTGGATCTATCTTTTGTGGTGCTATACTAGTTGTCTGTTGGTTTCTATCAAGTTTTTGTATTCAGTGTTTTTTTGGCTAGGTGTGAACTCCTCATGCACCCCAAGTAGTTGCTTTTTAGCTGTTATGTAAAGGTTTGGGCCTATCTTGATTAAATTAATCATAACTTATAACACAAGTTTATGAGAATTCTTGTAATATAATTAACAAAAAATAATAAAAAATTATCTCTAATTTGGAATAATTTTACTACAATATATACAACTCTCCTGGATTCTTTTTAGACTGGCCATATTAGTTGGCACATCCTAGTTGGATGTAGAGAAAGAAGGGTTTCTAAGAAGCTTGAAACTAAGGATTTACCTAGTGCTTTATTCTGAACATTTTATAGAGGCCCAAATATTATAATAGAAGATATAAAATAATAAAATCACTTACAACTTGACAAAGATACACCAAATTCATAAATTCGGTCCAATTTTCTGATCACTGTGTTCTTAAAACATATATTATTTCCTCAAACATAAATAAACTTTATAGCATACAAAAATAACACAATTCAACTATATTTGATATAGGTTGCAATCTCTAAAAACATTAAATATATTGAAGCACAAAAGCAATAGTAAGTGATGAACAATATTTCATTTACTTTAGGTCTTTTAGCATGCTTAAAAGTATCCCTTGGAAACTTCTATCACAAACTGTATATTAAAAAAAAACTTAGAAACTATGTAAAGTTAGTAAAGCCATGAACAATTTGATCTCTCACATCAATTTTCACTATACAATTTGATCTCAGAGTGTCAAAAACTAAACCTTTGTAGCTACCTTAGTTAAAATATCTACAAGTTGTTCTTCAACCTGGATATACTTGAGTTCTACTTCCATTTTTAGCACCAAAACTCTAAAAAAATTATACTTTAGATCAAAGTGTTTTGTCCTACTACAATGGATTGGATTCTTGACCAATTTGATTCTAATCATATTATCAGAAAAGATTATTGTGAGCTTATTGTTTCTCTCCAATTTCTTCTATAACTTTCCTAACCATATTGCTTGTGTAACCACCAATCTCATTACAATGTACTCTTCTTCTATGGATGAAAGATAAACTATGATTTTCCTCCTTGAGCTACAAGTAACCAAACCCAAACCAAGAGAAAAAAATATCAGATGTAAACATTGGTCATTCAAAATACGTATCCAATTAGAAGCACTAAAGTTAAAAAGAGTAAACATTTTAGAGGTGTATTAAAAATAAAAAATATACAATGTATTTCAAATACCTCAAAAATTCTCTTGGCTTCTCTTATATCTATGTTAGATGGTTCTATCATGTACCTTGAAACAAGTGAAATTGAATAAGCAATATCTAGTCTCAAGTGTGGGTTAGAAATTTCAATTTTTCAACAACACTTCCATAAGTTGTCCCATCACATATTTCAGCATTGTCATCTCTACACAACATAACTCCATAAACAATTGTAATTGAGATTAGTTTACAATCAACCATATCAAATATCCTCAATACATCCTTTGCATGCTTTGTTTGACAAATAAGACATTATCCTTTATTGGATAAACCTTTTTTGCTATTTTTTTTTCATGAAACATTAATCTTTTATCTCATATTCATTTATCTAAGCAAAATCCATCTTCAACCATATAGAAACTACCAATATACAACCAATTTTGAATCCATCCTTAACCAAGTAGGTTTCGAGTCCCTTCAAAACCTGTTTTTCACTTAATCAAAGACTAATAATATACAACAAATCACCAACATATAAACTGACAATAATAAAATTATTACCTTCTTGTTATACTAAAGGGTGGATTCACTCTTACTTCTTTTTAATCCATCAATCCTAGCATACCAATTTCTTGATTCTTGCTTGAGGCCATACAAAGCCTTCTTCAATTTCCAAACTTGATGCTATTTTTCCTACACTTCAAAACCTTGTGGGTGTTCTAGATATATTTTCTCTTCTAGATACCCATTTGAGAAGGAACTCTTTGACATCCATGTGATGATTGCTCAATTTATTTTGAGATGCTACTCAAATCAACATTATAATAGTCTCTTCCCTTGATAAAAGTACATATGTATCTTAATAATCAATTATGTACATTTTTTTGTATTCTTTTGCAACTAATATTACCTGTTTTCTTTCAACACTCTCATTGTTATTCTACTTTGACTTGTCGATACATTTAGTACCAATATTTTTCTTGTCATGTGGAATTTTATAATACTCCCAAGTATCATTCATATAACTACAATCTATCTCTTCTTACATTCCTTGCACGCAAACCTCATAAATACATGCATCTTCAAAACATGAAGGTTCAAAATAACCTTAAGAAAATAAAATAAAATCTACATCTTATCTCAAGGTTTCTCTTCATGTACTTGACTTGTACTTCTGACACAAGTGATATTAAATCTTTCTACCTTTCTTGTAGGAATTATACTTGAAGTTGGACCTATACTTGGAATTGAATTACTAGATGAGGGGAAAAATGGTGGAGTTGTAGTACTTGAAATCTAAATATTTGTGGGATCCTCATGATTAATATCATCAGTAATACCACCATTCAAAATATATTTTGACTTATCAACATGGCCTTTTTGATGACCACAAACTCCACCTTCATTAAAAATTGCATCGATCAACAAATACTTATATTTGTGAAATTATTATTAAACATGTAAGCCCTACTTTTATCACTATATCCGAAAAAATGGATGGATCACTTTTTGGATCTAAATTTTGCCTATTTTGATTAGCTACATGAACATATACTAAACAAAAAATAACTCTAAAATTATGATCACTCAGAATTTTCTGATACCAAGCTTTATAAGGAGTCATTATTTCAAGTTCACTATTGTAACATTGATTGATAATGTACACTACTATAGTAGCTACATCACCCCCAAAAAAAATTATTAATTCTTTTGTTTCTAGTAATCTTCTTGTCATTTCCACAACAATATGATTTTTTATTTCGTCTACCTTATTTTGTGGAAGCATGTAGGTAGTAGTGAGTTATATTTTGATGTCATTCATATTACAATAATATTGAAAAATCTCTTCTACAAAATTACTTGCCAATTAGTTATTGAGAAATTGATTTGACAACCCTTTTCATTTTTTGAATCGGCTTTAAACCCTTTGAATGTATTAAACTCTTCATCTTTTATTTTTCAAAAATTAAAATCAATACTATCATGACTAATCATCAATAAAAGTAATTAAATATAGTGATTTACCCAAAATCTATATCTGGATAGGACTATAAATATTTGAGTAAACCAAATGAAGTGGGTAATTGGTCCTTCATAGATTTCCTTTCAAAAATTTCTCTCATGCATGTATTTTCCTCTAGCACACCCTTCACAAACCTCCTTGTGTTCTTAAGCTTTAGGTTAATCATTAAATAGTTCTTTTAATGTGAAAAAAATCAAAAAATGAAATTTCAAATGTCCATACAAGAGATTCCATGGATAAATTTTGTCCTCATATGCCATAACAGTAATAATTCTACTATGTTCACCAAACTTAAACGAGAACATGCTATTATTTGATACAAGCACATCTGTAACCACCCATTTATTTTGATTTTTATCATAGAGTCTACATTTCCTATTTTCAAAAACCACCTCATAATCCTTCTCACAAAAATTCCCAACACTTGATAAATTATTCTCCACATGTGGAGCCTAATAAATTTCATGAACGCATTTCATACCTTCTTTAATATGAACCTCCATATCTCCTTTTGCAACAACCTCTAGAGACAATGTTTATCATTACCAAGCTTGATCTTGGATTTTAAACTCAAATCTATTTAGAAGAAACTCCTTATTTCTTGGCTTGTTGTTAAACTACTCTAAATCTAAATACCAAGTGTCTTTTTAATACCATTTCAAATGTTTTATATTATAAAAATAAATTTCTTGGAGAAGCCTCATCCCTCTCTTGAGCATAATTTACACTTTTATAGTTATTGTACTTAATTTTAATCTATAATATCTTTCAAAATAATTATACATGTTAGAATGATAATATTATGCATTTATGCTATCAAATATACCTCTACGTATTCCTCTTTGACCACTTCTTCCTATTTTTTATCTTGAAGACTATTTTATTTTGGCATCTATTGTTGTCTTGGTTGCTTTTAGTGAGCTAGTCTTGGAATCTTCATCTTTTGTAAATTATAATTTAGAAGAAAAATATATCTCATTAATTTCTTGGAAATAATCTTCCAATATTTCTGCATAAAAAATGAGAGATCCAACTAGATGGTCAAATTGAAGGGTAGTCAAGTCCTTTATTTCTTTAATGATGATGACTAGACTATTCTATCCTTGTGTTAGATACCTCAATACCTATTTTACATAGATTATTTATTCATAATTTCTCCAAGTGTATCCATTTTATTTGCCACATATTTTTATCACACGCAATATTCACTCAAACTTTTAGCTTGTTGCATTTTTAAATTTTCTAGTTATGTTTTCAATGCTTGCGATTCACATATTTGAAAAGATCACTTCATAGGAAACTTTGTCCTCATATGCTACATTGGTAACATTGCTACTATGTTCACCAAAATTAAATAAGAACATCTGATTCTTTGACATAGGCACATTTGTAACCACCTTATTGCCTTGATTTTTTTTCATAAGTTGTGCGTTGCTAATTTTTGAAAACCACCTCATAATCCTTCTCACACTAATTGCCAACACTCAATAAATTATTCTCTATATGTGGAGTGTAATAAATTTCTTAAACACTTTTCACACCTTCTTTAGTATGAACTTACATATCTCCTTTTGTAACAACCTCCAATATTTATTATCACCAAGCTTGATCGTACATTTAAAACTTTGATTTATTTTTAAAAAAAAATCATTGTTTCTTGACATGTTGTTAATAATATTCTTATCTTTTCTATAAGATAAAAAATAAATTACTTAGAGAAGCCTCATAACCCTCTTAAGAATAATTGACACTTTTTTTATTTATTACTTGATTTCAATCTATAATATCTTTTAAAATGATAATACATTTTGGAATGATAAGATTGGATACTTATCTTATCAAATATACCTCTAATTATTCCTCTTCAACCATGTCTTTTTCAGTTTGAATAATTTTTATTTTTATTTCTAACTTTTTCTTGTCTGGTTTCAATACTAATCATGACATCTTCATTTTCTGTAAATTATAATTTAGAGGAAAAATATTTCTCATTAATTTATTGAAAATAATATTCCAATCTTTCTTCACGAAAAACAAGATATCCAACTAGATGAACAAACTTAAGGGTAGTCAAGTCATCTCTTTCTTTAATGATGATGATGATAACTTTCCATCCTTGTGTGAGAGAGATCAACACCTTTTTTTATTATAAATCATGTGTTCATAATTTATCCAAGTGTATCTTTGACAATATATTTACTCTCACACAATAGTCATTTAATTTTTTAGCTTCTTGCATTTTGAAATTTTCAAATTCAATTTTCAATCTTTGCAATTCACAAATCTAACTTGATCACTTCAATGATAAGTTTCTTTGTGAGTGTTCTAGGTGTCCTCAAATGTCTTTACACTTACAATTCATAAGTCTTGAACATTCTTATTTTCAACCTTTTTCTTAGTTTCTATATCATTAGCTCCAGAGTATTTCAATTAATTGGATCTTCATAATAAATTTCTAAACTATCTCGCAAATATTTTTCTCGTTAAAAGTTTCATATTTTGGTACACCAATATTCATAATCACTTTTATGGAATTTTGGGATCAATAAAGAATTAGATTTGACATTGTTATCCTAAAAATTATAAAACATGGTCTAATAAAAAATGAAGATTCTATATAGTCCCAAATATTATAATAGGAGACAAAATAAATAATAAAATCATTTACAACCTTGCAAAGATACATCAAATTAAAAAAACAGTAAAATTTTATGATCATCAAAGTCTCCACACATGCACACACACATATACATATACATACACATATACATATACATATACATATACATATATATACACACACGTTTGATAGAGGCTGCAACCTCTTGAAAAAAATTAGAAAAAAAAATTGTAAAAAAATAAAGATATATTTGATTATATGTAGAAATGTCTGCAAAAGTATCTCACAAAAACTTCTAAATCAACTTATTTTAAAAAGAAATTTGAAATAAAAAAGAAATATTATAAACAATCCAAAGGCAACTAAGGCTTGCAACATGACATATCTCACATCAATTATCAATATATTCAGCTTTACACAATTTGATATATTTATATAAGAGAAAAGGCCACCTTTGACAAGATATGGTCATTCTATTAATAAAAATTAAAATATAAAGATTTAGAGAACATGAAATTATTACATCTCATGGAAAATAATTGTATTGATGTTGGTGTGTTGTTTCACAAGTGCTCACTCCATTTGTGTATTGTGTTTCCCTTCATTTTGTAATAATATTTTCTACTAGCATATATACCTTCAATTTTAATTTAATCTATATAAAATACGTCGAGAGATATCCTTTTCAAGGCGCCTATTTGAATTTAGGGCATAAAATTGATTAAAAATAGGCACCTCAAGAAGGATATCTCTCGGCGAATTTTATATAGATTAAATTAAAATTTCAGGTATATATGCTAGTGGCAGTCACGTGACGCGACATGAAAAATGTAAAATAAATGCAACATATAATTATATAGTATCATTTTCTTGAATTGAGTTATATTATTGTATTATAATATTATTATATTATTATGTAGAGATATATGAAATTTAATATATTCATTTAGACTATTTTTAATTAATATATGTGTTGCAGGATTAAAGCATGCACTAAAATGTAAGATATATATTAGAATTTATTTAATGATAGTACTTATAAAAAATTATTTAATGGTCATTATTATGGTTACGAATAGGGTTAGGTTAATGTTAGTATTATGGTTAGAGTTAAGGTTTACATCATTGTTAGGGCTACAATTAGGGTTCGCATCAAGGTTAGGGTTTAGTTTAGGTTTAGAATTATGGTTAGGGTTAGGATTTAGGATTATAGCTAAGGTTAGGGTTAAGGTTACTATTATGTTCAAGGATAAGGTTTACATCATTATTAGGGTGGTTAAGGTTAGGGTTATGATTAGGGTTAGGGTTAGGGTTATGGTTTAGGTTAGGCTACAATTAAGGTTGTTATTCTAGAAGAATGATTGGGGTAATTATTGAGGTTCAATTGTAATTAGCATTAGAGTTAGGGATAGGGTTCAATTAAGAGTAGGATTAATATCATAATTGAATTAGAGTCTTATTGGGTTTATGGTTAGTGTTATGATTAAAAAAGGATTAAGATTTAAGGATAAAGCTTGGTGTTATGCTTAGGTTTCTATAATAAATAATGCTTTCAAGGTTAGGATGAAGGTTTAATTAGGGCTATGGATTATGATAGCATAAAGATTAGGGAAAGTATCAAGGTTAGGTTGGATTTAGGGTTACTGTTATTTTAGGGCTATAGTTTAGGTTCAAAATAGTTTTTAACTATGGTTAGGGTTAATTTTAGGGTTAGGTTATCATAAGGATTCAATTACAGCTAGGGCAAGAGTTTAATTAGCATTATGATTTAATTGCATTAGTGTTATGGTTAAAGTAGTACTAAAGATCAATTAGGATTAGGGTTAGAGTTAAGTTTAGGGTTAGGTTATGGTTAGGTGTCAATCATGGTCATATAAGTTTTAGGGTTAACATTACACTATAATTAGGGTTACTATTCTTGGAGAATGCTTGGGGTAAGTGTTGGGGTTGAATTAGGATTATTATTAGGGTTAGGGATAGTGTTCAATCAAGAGTAGGGTTAGTATTACAATTTATTTAGGGTTTAATTAGGGTTAGAGTTTGAGTATAAAGCTTGGTGTGATGGTTAGGATTATATAATAATGATTGATTTTAAAGCTATGTTTAAGGTTTAATTAAGTTTATGGTTGTGTTGGAATAAAGGTTCAATTAGGGTTAGGGTTTATTACATATATATTAGGGATATTGTAAAGGTTAGGGTTTGATTATAGCAAGGTTTTAGTTATTGTTAGAGGTATTAATAATAAAATAAATAATAAACATTTACTCAATTAGTTTAGAACAATTTTTGTTGGCTACACATGGTATCAAATCTTGTGGATTACTTCTTGTTAGTCTTATTTGAGAGATTTTGGTAAAAAATTTGGTAGATTTTGGGGGATTTTATTCATGGATTTATTTTTCAAGTAAAAATTGAAGCTTTATACTGCAAATATGATTTCACAATTGGATTCAAAGGTTCGAAAAAGTTCATTTTTGCCTTTTGTTTCATCCAAATAAGACATCATAAGGGAGATCTATGAGGTTTTTAATCTAGGAGGTGGTCACCAAATCTAAAAGGTACAAACCATTTTTGAGCATTTTGTGCCAAAATAAAGCCTACCATCATCCTCAAAAGGCTCAAAAACCCTAAGATTTATTATAAAGTCATTGAAATTTAAATACTTGATCTCAAGGACCCGGAGAAAAATCTCCCCCATTTATGTTATAATTGAATTTATTGTAGGTCACATCATAATTGTATGATAAAAAATATTCAATCACTGGTAAATTCAGAAAAAATTCAAATAGAAAATTAGTTTTTTAATATAAATTATTTTTATTTAAAATATACTAAAAAAATTTATCAGAAAAATATAAATAAATAAAATTCTTGTACCTTGTATATGTAGGGTACTACACATACAACACACAGACAATCCCCTTAGAGAAGGTCATGTGATATGTGATGAATGACCTACGTGACCCCCACTTGCCAACCCAATTAGCACAATGATCTCCAAAATGAATGGTAAGATAAAATATTTTGGTAATTGAGAAAGAATATTCCATTTACTATAGCATATTTTTTTAGGTGGAGATAAAGAATATTAAAGGTGACAAGCATATGCCAAAGAATATTTTCTATTGATGTCAAAATTGTAGTTGCAATAGTTTACAAAAAATAATTACTCCTCTATATTTGTATTTTGGTTGTTTTAGGAAAAAAACAAATAGCTATAACTTAGGCTTATAGCCTCATTTTCCATTTGAGTTTTTATTTGGGGCATGATTTCATACTCTTGATAATGCTGAAATTTTTTTATTTGAAGTTTTGTATTGTCCATAAATTTTAGATTATCATAGGTGATGCTAAGTGGTCCATATTTTGAGAACTTTAAGGGAAATATCTTTCTCCTACTGTAATATTTTTGGCTTCCATATTTGTCAAATGGCATGATTTTTCTTGTAGTTCATAGTGGTATTGATAAAATTGATCTCATTCTATATAAAACTTGTACTTTGATATTATGGCCGAATTTGGCATATGTATGTACCAAGATGAAGTCTAGTTGCTAATTTTTTGCATCTAAATGCAATGAGTATAAAGTGCCAAATATATTTTTGTTGGTGAGAATATTGATTGAGTAATTTTGGTTGGGGCTAATATTATAATGGTTGATTTAATTATTTTGCATTTTTTCCGTGTTAAAACAATGGGGAAACATAAAACTAAAATTCTAAATCCATATAATTATGCATTATGAAAGAAATAAATATGGAATTATCACATGGTAAATAGTTCTCCTAGATATCTAAAGGAAATGATTTCTCAAGCAAATGACCCTAATACATTAAAAATATGATAGATTGAATGTGAGACGCCACTTGGATTTATAGGCTCATTAGCCACTATTAATTCTCCATTTGATAATAAAACTTAGGAGACTCTTAAAAAACTTAATGGCAAAATGAATAAGACTATGGGATATTAGATTGACAATAATTTGATTAACATTTATCCAAAAGGTTTTTACCACATCAAATACTTAATATCAAAAATAAAGAAGTTGAGAATGTAGCTAAAGGATATCAATATTTAAAAAGAAGATTTACAACTAATCCTTAATGTGTCGACCGGGTTTGGTCCTATGTGTTTAGTATTTATTTATATATTCCATATCCATAATTTTTTGTGGAAGCATTAAATGTTGATCCTAAGTTTGATGATTTATAAATTCTCCTAATCCAAGTCAAAGAAAAGTTATTTCATGTGGATTTAATAAAGTGTTCTAAATACCAAGAATTAGAGGCAAGTGAGCCAAAGGTACAAAAAGAAACAACAAATGATAATAATAAGAAAAAGTAGGAAAAAAATAGAGCTAAACAAAGAATCTAAATCATATCCCTCTCAAGGGGAATCATCTAAGAAGGATAACCCTAAATGTGCATAATGAAAGAAAGTTGGGCATGACAAAGACCAATTTTATTTAAAATAAATTGATGAGTTGAAGCATCTTCTTAACATGAATCAAATCATAGTGTCTTCAATAATGTCAAGGACTTTTTATTTTTATTCAATGTCAAAGTTAGAGTCACAAATACAGAAAACACTTGGTACATTTACAGATTCTGATTCAAATATGTGAATAATTGATTCTAGAGCTTCATATCAAATATATTTGTCGCATAGTATGTTCTCTTCATTTGAATTTTATTCATCATCACATATAACAAATATATTCTTTATGGGCCTTAATTTTTAACCAATATCCTTTCTATCTATCAAATTAATGATGGTTAAGTAGGAGAGAGTGTTGAGTGTACACCAAATTCTATCATCATTTGGGATTAACATAAAAAACATATTATTGTACTTGGGGAGGTTGATAACCAATCTAAGTTGTGTACCTTATCACTTTTTCTCCTATAGCTCGTTTGATTGATGTACATGTGCTATGGCATCTAGTGTGGACATATTTAAGAATATTTGTTATGGTCATTTGAATATCGTGGTGCTTTCATCTTCTAAGGATATAGATATATGTGTTGATAATTCATCTCCTTCACCATATATTAATTTTAATGATGCTTGTGTTTTTTATGTTTTGGCTCCTTTTCATTCAATGCAATAGGACTCGCATTTTCTCTAAGAGATTGTTTCATGGGATGATTAGTTGATAGATATTGTAGGTTTTTTTGTGTACTCCTACATTTAAGATTTAGGAGACACATTTGATCACAATAATATTCACTTTGATGGAGATGATCCTTCTCTAGTTTTTGTGAGGGAAAACCATTGACCCTCTTGATAACTATCTACATGATAATTCTTCACGATTTGGCATCAATGTAGATACTTAGGAACAACATTAAGAGGAATGAGATACCTTGATGCTCTAAATTACTTTCTAGTAGCTCCTGGATTTTCATCTTATAGTAGTCTACACTAGAGCACGTGATTGGAGTGTGTCATCTTCAAACGTCAGCATGATTCTATCCTTGAACATACTTTAGATACATCACACTCTATCCTTGTTCTATCATTTTTGTATTAGGAATGGGAATACATTATACATGCGACCTTGTTTTGTTTTTTTTACCATAGAGGAAGAACATTTTTTAACAATATTACATCATATTCAGCATTCAATCTCAAACGTCTACCATCATTTAAGGATAGCCTAATTTGAGAGGGTTTTCATTGTCTCTCTTCTTCTACTCTCTTATAGGGGTGATTTTTTCCTCACATGGGGTTTTTTATATATCATTCATACCTAAGAAAATTTGTTTTCATTTATCTTTTGGAGAAGGTTTTTTCCCAATTGATTTTCTACTTTTCTCTTTTTGTGATATATTGTATTACATTTTTACATGGGTTCTTGATACAACCTTGTAGCCAAGATCCATCTTGAATTATTTTCATTTGTGTACATTCTCCCTAAGTTGCACTTAAGTGGGGTGTTGGTGTGTAAGGGGTATTGTACCTAGTTTTATGCCTAGCAATTTGGATTCTTATGTCATAATCATACATGTTACTTAAGTTCACAAAGGAAAACAAATAGGATACTTCACACTTTTAATGGATAGTTAAATCACTTTTCCACCTTAAGTAGATGATAACTTATCACTTTAAGTCTCAACTCATAAGATTATGACATGTGTCCTAATATTATGTAATCCTATATTCACCTTGACCTACAAAACTAAGGGTCCCCTTTCTAATCAAACACACATATATCATGTAATTATGTTTTATAATTTTAATTTTGGGTAGAATATCATCATTCTCTCATATTTTATCTCTCATTTTCTTCCATGAAGTACCTAAACCTAAGGTGTCTATAATCTTTTGCCAATCCCAGATTTTATAGAGAATTCTATACCAACTCTTACATTATATCAAGATTTGATTAAATACAACAACAATCTAAAACATAATAATTAACATGTGTGTAAAATTAAATATAATTATTATTTAATTAAATAACTTAATAATATATCTTGATAAATACAACAATTAATAAATTGATAAATATATGGAAAAATGTGATATAATTAAACACCTTATAAAAAGGGCCCAATTAGATAGAATACTAATAATGCAATATATGCATATTAAAATAAATGCAAACTTGAACTAGATAGAATTGTGTTTTAGTAAATAAAATCACCATCTATCTAACATGCTATATGAATTAGTGAATTACATGATAACACGAGTACATAATTTCTTAAAAAATGAAACTACAAGTTTAATTCAAGACAACATAATATTTTGTCAACTGCCTTTCTCATGGGTTTCCACTTGTCTTCCCAATCCCCAAAGTCAAACCTTTTTCGCATGTCCATGGTAACTAGAAGAAATGATTCCCCTATTAACAAAACCTTACTAATGGCTCTCTTGTCTACAAACCAGTTGGCAACATTTCAAACTTAGATCCATCCACTTTGCAAATTTTGTAGCTTGTTCCTTTCATTGTAAACATCTCTATTAACTCTCTTCTTAATAATACCCTTGCAAACATACTCCATTAACTCTTAAAGGGATCTTCCACACGGATGACTATATATCTCTCCTATGCCTCCTATATTTTGAAGGTGGTGTTGGGGAAGGAGGTATTAGAATACATCTCACATTTTAAGGAGCTAGCACTTATTGGTAGATTTTAACCTTTGTGGCCATCTCTTCCAACATAGAATTCCTAGATTTTTAATAATTGGAACCCATTGGTATCAATTGAACTGGATATTGGTCCTTGTGTTTGTGCCTTCTTTGTGATTTTATTTGACACTACGTGTGATAGAAATGTTCTATCACTAGGTATCTTGAAATAAGATTCCCATGCTTCGTTCATTTCTATTTTATACCTTATTATAATCCCTAGTGGGATCCTATTGATTTCTCCCCTACCTAGGCTAAGTTGCACCAACCCCTCCAATTTTTGTGTTTTGATATTATCAATAAGTTTTACCACTTCATCAAAGTTTACCCTAATAAAACCTTTTCTCTAGCACCTCCTTTGTGATAATTCTTATGGATTTCGATCTCTCTAAACATTTTTTTGTAAACATGACTCTTATTTTTGGAGAGTTACATTTTAGATAGATCATGGAGTATGAAAGGACCTCATTCAAGTTTAGACAGTATTTTGTAATTGGGGCATTCAGACTCTTGTTGTCCAAGTAGTTCTTGGCTTCACTCTTCTCCTACCTAGTTATAATATGATGAAAGGTGTCATCTTATGGTCTCCCTTGTGGATTTTGATTCTACTTCAGGTTCTCCTTCAAACTCTGCACTCCCCTCTTTGACTATATTTCCAATTTTGTTGGCATATGTATTCTCATCCATTGTGGCCACTTCTTAGGTGTTTCTTATCTATTTTGTGGGTGTTGTTCTTATTATGGTGGCCCGTACTCTTATAAATCCCTTTATGTTATATTATGCTACTAGTGCTCCTCTAGCTCCTCCTAGTGTTCTTTCAAGAATTGACCTTATCACATCCATTTTTCCTAACTCCCTTTCTATATACTACAAGTTCCTTAGATCAATTTTCCAACTCAGTTTTTTGACCTATTTGCTTCCTCTCATGGTTCTACTAATATAATTCCCCTATTTTATCCTAACAAAGATATTTATTCTAGAATAGTTGTATGAAAAATATAAAAACGGTCATTCCCTCTTGACCCTTAAGTCTAAAGTCATTCCATTGGAACCACTCCTTGGTTTTAAGTTTGATTTTCGTTACTTAGTGGTTTATTGTTAAATCAACTTTATAATATTGGATTTATGGTGGCTGGTGATAACTCCACTATTTGGTTCTACAATTCCATGTTGTTCTAATGGTTTATGTATGATCTATCACACATTGGGACATTGACCCTCTTACTTTAATAAAAAAATATGATGTTTTTCATGAAAGAAGAAATGTAAATTAAATATAAAGGAAATTTAACTATCTAACATAACATGCTTTGAACATGAAAAATGATATCATACAATTTTAAAAAGAAAGAGAATGATAAAGGAATATTAAGCATAATATCTACATAAATGCATAGTATTGATGGGTTCCATGATATGAATACCATATATTACAACTAATTTATATCCTATTGATCCATAGACTTTAGTGATGATGTTGAAGATGTCGTTCTCTATAAGAATTATCATCAAGGATGCCCTTGAGAAAAACTTGCAATGAAGGATTTTCTAACTCTAAGGTATAATTGCGTCAACATTATGAACAAGGTGATGGGTAATACTACCCATAGTTGTATAAATACTTGTTTGATAATATCATATTAAATAGGAAAAAAGAATGTGCCAAATCTTACCATGTTTATTAATAGTGTTTTGAAGGATTTTCTCCATTGTTTTATTAGAGGCTTCACCTTGACCATTTGATCGAGGATAATATGGTGTACAAAAGTGAAGTTGAATATGATTTTTTTCAAGTAAACTCTTTACATATTTATTCTTAAATGTTGTACCATTATCACAAATCAAATGGGAAGGTAAATCAAATAAATAAATGATATTATCAAGAAGAAACTCACAAATTACTTCAGCAAAAATAGATCAAAGTGGAATGGTTTTGACCCATTTTGTAAATTAATTAGTTGCTAAAACATATGTTTATAAAATTAAGGAGGATATATTATCTCACTAATGTTAAAACCCCACACAAAAAAAGGCAAAACAAAAACTTGAGATTGAAGTTCGTAAGGAGGAGCATGGATAAAATTGCTATGTTGTTGATATTATGGGAAATTTTGGTAAGGAAAAAAAATATTTTCCCATACGTTACAAATATTAGCCCATGTGAAGAAATTTTTGAATAAAATTTTACCACCAAAATTCCCCTCACAAGAACCTAAATGGGATTCCTCAAAATAAATAAGGATCAATGGTTTGTTGAGACAATAAAGGAGCACAAGAGTATATCCTCTTCAATAAATAATGTTAGATAAGATAATAAAAGGTACTACAAGATTATGTATATAAGTTCAATAATTATTAGATGTAGGATTAAAAAAGGTATCATTACACAAGTATTGAATTATTGAGGTAAAATTATAATGTTTATTGATCAATTATAAACAATATTTATGCAAGAGGAAAATAGTTTGCTTGATAACTATTCAATAATTGCTTTATAAATAACCACAAAACATGTTCCTAATATTTGACAATGTAACTTAATAACATTTCCCCCTTGTTACATTGTTCCAACCAATATATCCTTGAAACAAAAAATTGCACCTTTCCAACGGACCACCCTTAAGGCTTACACAACAAAAATATTTTATTACAATACATACACATTTTTCAGAAGATATTTATTTGAAGAAACAAATTTAGAATTAGGTGGAGATCCATCAATATTCGTCACGACCCTCAAAAGGTTGTAGATTAAATCTAAATTCTTGAGTTTTCACTCCTAAACTCTTGAATCACAAACACTAAATAATTCAACAAAAAATTATATTGAGTTGTTATAGAGCTCCATCAAGTTGTTTGATGACCCTCATAGAGGTATAATTCTTGACCACAGTCTTTTAAACTATAATGCAAGAAGAAAACTTGCAATAATGGAAATCTTTCATCCTCTAGTGCCACCAACCTCCAAATTTACCCAATTACACTTTATCCATTTAGTGTCTCATGTGATTTTTTGGAGGCGTCGTCAAGTGTAGAAATGATAGTCTTTTAGGTCAAAGAGTAATTATTTAAAGATCCATTTTAACCTTTCAAGGTTCTCTCTTGTGTAGCATCGATGGCTCTAAGAGAAAAAAAGGATAGAATGATTATTCTTGTTGCCTTGTAATACAAATTATGAAATCATGCAAAAGCCTTTAGCCTAGTAAGAACAAAAGATATTTTCAAGAGAAATAAATGCAAGAAGGAATAATATGCTCCTTTTATATTTTATTTTTCAATCTATATCCTTAGACATTCTTTTATGCCTTTTCTAAACTAATGAACAAACCCATCCTCTAGAATTCAACGTCTGAAGTATGACTTACAATATAATCTTTTGATTTTAATAAAAATGGTTTTTCCTTGATGTCTTGAATAACATAATAAGTTGAATAACCTTTCTCAACTATTTTCTCAACACATCTCCTCAAATATATTATGCATTACTAAAATCCTTACCCATGTACTTCTTTTAATTTTGAAACTAAAAAATTTACTTGACCATGACTTCCCCTTTTTACAACTTTTAGAAACCAATCATGAGTAAATTTGAACAAGAATGAATAGAAGGGAACTTCAATAACTACTTCTAACCACTATAATCATGTTCACTATGGTATTAATATTTTAAATTATATTTCATATAATTTAAAAATATATAGAATAAGTGATACCTTCCCATTTTAGATTCCTTTCATATACCTTTATTTAAGTTTGCATGGCTTATTACAAAAACTACACTTTTAGTTATTATTTGAACCTGTCGAGGCTTCAAATTTCCAAATAATTTCAAGCACCTTACTATTAAAAATGGTGGTCACTTCATATAAATGGCACATAATGGATGATGAATTATTTAAGCACCTAGAGTAAAGGAGGATATGAATAAATTAATTCCAATGGACCCCATGAAAGACTAGTGTTTTTGATCAGTAGAAAAGACGATATGAACAAAGAATTAAAATGAATGAAAAATAAAAATATAAGAAATATGCATTTCAGAAAATCAAGTTTCCAAGCTCCCATAAAACTATTAGGTCTGTACATTGTGTTTTTGGTTGTAGACCATACAAAAGACCGTAAGAAGTCTGAAAAGCTTGTTATTTCGACCAGCATGAAAGAAGATGTCAACTAGGAATGAAAACTTATGCAAATATCATATATGATGAAGAATCATTTTAGAAGTGGATGTTTCCTGCCACCACAAAAAATTTCATATTTCTAATTGAAGTTTAAGGCTGCTGACCAAAACAAAACCTGAAAGAAAGCTTACAGCAAGGTTATTGAATAACTAGTCTACATATTAATTTCAAAAGGTTTTGTTAATTTTAATGTAAAATGGTGACTTTTCAACCCAAAAGGGGTATGGTACCCATTCAAAGACATATATAAGTGGTTTAAAAATATAGATATGGGGGGAGAATTACAATTAGGAATATAGATATTTTACAATACAAGCAAGATGTAATATATTATCAGATATAAATAAATAAAATACTATCAGTGTTCCTTATTCTCTATTGTCTTGTAGCAAAACTTCTCTTCAGATCAGTTCTCTACTATCACTATTTGAAGCAAGTGGTTGTTATCCTAAATCCTTGTGTGAATATTTTATATTGTAATCGCAAGCTAGAAAAATATAAAGTGTATCTCACACAAATGGTGGCTATTTGCATTTTATTCTGATTGGTCTTTCTGTGAAAGTTAAATTCAATCGGTCTAACTATAATTGAAGATATTTAATTGTAACATTGAGGGTTGGGTAATTGACATATCCATCCAAGGGAGGATTTAAAAAAATTCTTTCAGAGTTATATGTAGGGTTTGCAAGTGAATGACTCTATTGCCCAAAAGAGAAGGCGACACTGGTCTATCATATAAATTTCAATTCAATCATTCCTTATACTTTTTAATTTTAGTTTCATGCAATTAGGAGATAGAAGTAAAGAGTAGGAATAAGAAGTAGTGAAGTTAAGGAAAGAAGAATTAGGAGAAGTTAGAATAACCAAAATAATAAGATAATTTATCCCAGAGACATATGCCACTTTGAGATAAAAATAGAAGAAGAAGATATAGTGTGAAATCTGCTATAAAAAGCACCAAGTAAGAAGATTAATTGATGAGTAGGTACACTAGCCTAGGTCTTGCAAAGCCTAAAGTGAGGGAGTTAGCAATCTTGAAAGGTTCACTCTATTAGTTGGCTAAATCAATTGGAAGATTTGATCATTGAGCAAGGAATACTCATAGAATTTTCCAATCTGTTTTAAATGTAGATACTCATACTAAATATGGAATATGTAACATCTAAAATACCTTTTCATTGTATTTAGATACCCTCCAACAATGAAATATGAAAAAACTATTCTAGTTTACACATTTTTCTTACTATAATATTGTATTTAAAAGTGATCTCAACGAATAATTTTTTTAACTCCATACAAAAAAAATTCAATGCAATAGAAAAAAAGATATAGTAGTGAAATTACACTTTGAAACCATACCACACAATTCATGTCATGCCTCTCTATATGCAAGAAGACTATAAAGCATGCCTCTCTGCACAACAACTACACAAATGCTATACCTATATGCATAGTCTTTATCATTACACCTCTTAGTTCTTCTCCATAGATTGTGTAACGATCAAAATTTGATCTTTCATGCCTTGAAATATTTGTGTTTATTAATCCAATGTCAACAGTATTTATTGATGTAGAGGGTTTGGTGTTGTAACACAAATTGATTGGTTTCTCTCTTCAAGGGTCTTCACTAGGCACCATCCAATGGTATAATGTCTTTAGCCTTCCAAGGGATTGGTATCCTTCTAGGGATCTCTCCCAATAGGACAACTCACAATTGAAAAGGATTCTTCTACTCGTACAAATTCAACACCTCCAACCAAGGACACCTAACAACCCCAAACCCTTAGCAAATAGGATCGTTTGCTCAAATGGTGAAATATGACATATGAGGATGAAATATTATGTGAGACATAGAATTTTTACGAACTTGGACCTCTTGATCAAGTTCTACAAGACCCCCAATGTCATTTATCCTTAGAGACCTAGTAAGGGCTACAAGCAATTAGGCCTCCTATTATTTGGGTATTTACACAATCTCTTCCAATATTCCTTAACAACCCTTAGGAAAAATCACGTATTTGGATACCTATTTTAAGAGGCTTCACACTTTTGCATTTGGGTTTTGTGTTTAAGTGGTTTCTCCACACTACACCTAATTAGGCCTCTCTAGTCGGTGTTGGAGACATGACTCTAAAAGTCTTCACCAGTCACATATGAAGGAACATTGGGCACTTTTCAGAGGTTTGAAAATGTTCAAGGGTCCCTCCCATGCCAATTTTACTTGCCTTTCAATCTACTTTCCAAGATTTCCATCCTCCTCTTCTACTGCACATGCTTGCCACATAAGAGATGTCAAGCCTAGGGCATCATCTCAAAAATATAAAATTACACTTCCTTCATCCCAAACCAATTGTAACACTTATTATACATTCCAATTCAACATTCCCCAAGGTTTCAGGCCATTCCCATGGTGGAATGTTAAATTGTGACCCCTTTTGCATCAAAACCCTGGTTTTCAGGGTTTCTCAGGCCAACGATAAAGAAAATAGTGTAACTCCCAAACTAGAGGGTCTCAAGACCTCACACCAATGAAAAATGAGATATGTTTCACTACCTAAACTTTTAGTATTCTTATTTCATACAAAAAATTTGTACAAATCCGTACACAATGCAAAAAATAGAAGAAAAATGGAATAAATTGCAGTCTCAGTTTTTTTTGAAAGCAAGAATTTAATCAAAATCTTCTCCCAACATGTTGGAATTTTTTTACAGGCTTATTTCATACTAAAGAACTCCTCCAATCACCCCCAACATGTACATTCAACCAACTAACCATTGGGCAACCAAAATTCAAAAACTAGACAAAGTTGCTATTGACAACATTGCAACTTCTGACCATTTACTACAATTTGGATGTTGCCTTCACACCAAAAGGGAAAGAGTGAACACACAACATACCTAAGACTCCTAAACACCAAAAAAACAAATAAAATTCCCATACGAGTCCTTGGACCAAGTTTACACATCTTGGAGCGTTATGGCTTATTGCATTGTCTTAGGACCTAATCAATAGGATTTCAAGGCAAAACTCAATACAACCTACCTCAAAGAATAACCATGGATCAACACATATCCTAGTGATGTAAACATGTATCCTAGTGCCCCTACACCATACTCCCCAGGACAGGTAAACTCAAGTCCCTTGAGTTACTAACCGGGTCACTGTGGTTCCATGTTTGATGATATCATCTTCAGAAATCCATGTAGCTTCAGATTCAGGAAGCCCCTTCCATTTGATCAGGTAGTCCTTGTACACTCCTTTTCTAGTTTGTTTGATCACCTTGGAGTCAAGAATGCACTCCAATTCCAATGGCTTGCTAGGTGGAAGATTCTTCACCCAATCTGCATCCTGGTCCACAAGAGATGAATTAGGTGTTGCATTAGTCAAAGATCCTTTGAAGGCTATGAGATCACACACATTGAAGATGGGAGATATTCCCAAGTCTGGTGGAAGTTCAACTTCATATGCATTGTTGCCAAATTTGTGAACTACCCGGGGAGGGCATTTTTTCTTCATGAGCAGTTTGGAGTGTTGTCCCTTGGGTAGCCTCTCTTTCCTTAGGTAGGCCATGACCAAATCCCCCACTTTGAGCTGAACATCTATCCTCTTAACATATGCTCCGAGTTTGTACTTTTCAACACTTTGTTGAAGTGAACCTTTGACTTGATGATCATGAATCTCCTTCATAGTGATGGCAATCTTCTCCTTGGGCACTCCTTTTGTCCATGCCTCTAAGATCTCTGAGCTCAAGTATCCCTCTAGGATGTAAGCCATACACACCCTCAAATGGACTCCTCCTTGTACTCCTATTGATTGAATCATTGTATGCATATTCAACTTGTCCAATCATCAAGTACCAACCATGTCCATGCTGCTTGGTAAGGCATCTAATGATATTTCAAAGAGATCTATTAACCACCTCAGTTTGTCCATCAGTCTAAGGATGACATGCTAAATAAAATGATAGATTGGTACCCAATTTCTTCCAGATAGTCCTCCAAAAATGACCCACAAACTGGAGTCTCTATCAGTGACAATATTGAGAGGCAAAACATGTATCCTTACAACATCTTTGAAAAAAAGACCTGCAATATGAGATGCATTATTTGTACATTTACCTAGAACAAAACGAGCCATCTTACTGGATGTATCAACAAGTACAAAGATAGTATAAAACCCTCTAGGATTTTTAGGAAAACCATGTACAAAATCCATACTAAGGCTTTCCCAAGGCCTAGTAGGAATTGGTAAAGGCTGATATAATCTAGTATTAGTTGAAACACCTTTTGCCCTTTGACAAATAGGACAATTCTCAACAAATATTCTTGCCTCTACTTGCATCTTAGGCCAAAATTAAAACCTTGATCCATGCTCAAAGGTCTTATCCACACCAAAATGACCTCCAACGCTGCCATTATGCTTCTCGCTAATGATATTATTCGTCATAGAGCATTAAGGAATACATAGTTGATGTCCCTTGAAGAGAAATCCATCCCGCACCATGAAATCAGGAAACTCAACATGAAAAGAGTCAGAAAATTTAGTACATACATCATATGTATCTTTAAAATCTTTATCTTCCTTGTACATGGTGTTAAGAGAATCAACACCAATGCTTTGCAACAGAATTTATTGGACAGTGAAGGTTCTTCTGCTCAATGAATCTGCAACTTTGTTAGACACACCCTTCTTATGTTTGATTGTGAAGGTGTAAGGTTGGAGTTGTTCAACCCACTTGATGTGCCTTTGATTCAATATCTCTTTTCCATTAAGAAAACTCAATATATGGTTCTCAGTATAAACAATGAACTCCTTTGGAAGAAGCTAATAGTGCCACTTTTTGAGTTCTTGCATCATTGCATAGAGCTCCAAATCATAGGTTGAATACCTTTCCTAAGGCTCATTCAACTTCTCTGAAAAGAATGCCACCGGATGTCCTTTCTGGCCGAGGAGTGCACCTATTGCATGCTTGCTTGCATCACATTCAACTATAAATAGTTGATCAAAGTTAGGGATCCTCAAGCTGGGAAGTTTTGCAGCCTTCCTCTTTAAATTCTCAAAGCTTTGGGATGCCTTCTCTGTCCATTCAAACCTGCATTTGATTCCTCCTTTTATAGTACCGAGAATAGGATCACAAACATGACTAAAATATTTGATGAACTTTCTATAAAAAGAAGCCAATCCATGAAAGATCCTAACATCTCCTATGGTTCTAGGTGTAAGGAAATTGATAATAGCATCAAAATTTGAAGGATCCATTTTAAAACATCCATTAGAAACCACATAGCCTAGATGCACCAATTCAGTTTTAATAAATTCACACTTCTCTAGATTGATTACCCAATTATCCTCATGAAGCTTCCTCAAAAATGGTCCAAATGCTTCAAATGTTCTTCCTTGGAATTGCTCAATACCAAGATCTCATCAAGATAAACAATAAAAAAAATTCTAATAAATTCAACCAATACCTCATTCATGAGGCACATAAAGCTACTTGGTGCATTTGTGAGCCCAAATGGCACCACCATCCACTCATATAATCCCTCATTTCTTTTAAAGGTTGTTTTCCACTCATCACCAGGTCTGATTCTGATCTGGTGATAGCCTGATTTCATATCAATATTTCAAAAATAACATGATCCTCCAAGATAGTCCATTAGGTTTTCAATCCTAGGCATAGAAAATTCGCACGTAGTTGTGATCTTATTGATGGCCTTGGAATTGGTGCAAATCCTCCATGTTCCATCTTTATTTGGTGCCAACAGAGTAGGTACAACTCATGGGCTCAAACTCTTCCTAATCAACCCCTTATCGATAAGTTCTTGCACTTGGCATGCTATCTCTTCATTTTGACTAGGAATCATCTTGTAGGAATCTTTGTTAGGCAAGGTTACACCAGTGATTAGATTAATTCGATGACTGATATATCTGATTGGAGGCAAATTATCAGGTATGTCTCTGGCCAAAACTCCCTTATATCTATCCATCATGACTTGTACTTCACTAGGAATCTTCTTCTTTTCACCATTTCCCTATTTAGGCTCATCCTTTGGGTGCAAAACTAAAGCATAACCTTGGGTACCCTCTTGCTTGAGGATCTCTAAAAAATCCTTACCACTAAGCAACATGACATTTGGACTAACAATCTTCTCTTCCCCTTGACCAGCAAAATGCTCCACTCTAAATTGTCTACCATTATTGGTAATGATGTACACATTCTTCTCCCCATAATGCTTTGCTTTAACATCATATTGACAAGGGAGGCCTAACAATAGGTGAAAAGCATCCATAAGTAGGATATCACACAAGATCTTATCCTTATAATCCCCTATTTCAAAATCCACCCAAGTTTGTTCATCTACTACTACATGATGCCCCTTGTTAAGCCAAGACACTCTATAAGGACTCACATGTGTCTAACTTTTCAATTTTAATTTCTCTACCATTTCCAAAGAAACAATATTCTCTGTGGATCCAGAATCAACAATTACCTTAAAAACCTTATTATGAGACTTGCAAGTGGTCTTCAAGAGTGACTTCCTTTGTGTAGGCTCCTTGTATTGGGATACCTTCAATAATGTCCTCCTTAGAATGAGACTATCTCCACCCAAAGTAGGACTTGCATTTCCCATGGGAGAATTGACACTTTGGCCATCATCCTCTTGCACAAGTTCGTTCCTTCTTTCTGGTCCATGTGAAATAGAAGCTTTCTCATGATATCTACTCACGGTATGACCCACTTGGTTGCAATTGTAGCACTTGCTAGTGAAAACAGCAGGACCTCTATCTTGAATTCCTTGTCTACCCCTATGAAAGGGTCTCCTTCCTCCTCTAAAGCCTCCATTATTATTATTGGATTCTCTATTGGGCTCTTGTTGACTAGAGTCACCATTTTTGTTAGGAGTGTTCCTTCCTCCATAGCCACCTCTACCTCTAAAATTTCTGCCTCCCCTTCCTCTCCTCCTTATCTTATCCTCCTCTCTCAATGCTAATTGAAACACTTGTGTATAGTGTCTAGAGCCAAGATGCTTATCTCATCTTGAATGTTTATCCTAAGCCCATTAAGTTATCTAGCCACCTTCTTCACCTCCTCTTCATGCTTCCTTGATCTAAGTCTTAGTTTGTGGAATTCTTCAGTATATTCACTCACATCTAACTCTCTTTGTCTGATATTTTTCATCTTCTTGTATATCTGCACCTCATAATCTATTGGTATGAATTGGATCTTGATTTTGTTCCTAATCCTCTCTCAAGAGGATATCACTTCTTCCCTTCATTCACCCTTTCTTTTTGTAATACCATCCACCACAACAAGGCAGACCCCTTGAGTCTAGATTTAGCGAAACTCACTCTCTTCTCCTCAGTAAATTATTTGTACTCAAAGTGGTTGTTGAGTTCTTATATCCATTCAAGCACCTCTTCTCCATCCATGCTACCACCATAGGTAGGAAAAATCTCTACATTGTCTCCATTTACTGACTTCAAAGCATCCAAGAACATCTTTTCATCAGGTATCATCTTCTAAGCCTCTTTGGAAATAGCCTCCTTCTCCTCATTCTCTTTCTCTTCCTCTAAGTCATCATCCCATGCTTTGTCCTTTCCTTTGGACTATCCAGTCTCTTTGACATTCTCAACAAGAAAATCCTCTACCGTCTTCTTTATGGCCTCTGGGTTCATTTCCTTAGGAGGCATTATGTTAGCCTCTTCTCCTAATTTTCTATCTGACATACACAACTTTACCCCAAGTATCAGCTCTGATACCAATAGGATGCAGAGGATTTGGTGTTGTAACACAACTTGATTGGTTTCTCTCTTCAAGGGTCTTCACTAGGCACCATCCAATGGTGTAATGTCTTCAGCCTTCCCAAGGACTGGTACCCTTCTAGGGATATCTCCCAATAGGAAAACCCACAATTGACAAGGAGTCTTCTACTCCTACTAATTCAACCCCTCCAACCAAGGACACCTAAAAACCCCAAACCCTTAGCAAATAGGATCTTTTTCTCAAATGGTGAAATATTTATTGATGAAATATTATGTGATACATGGAATTCTCATTGACTTGGACCTCTTGATCAGGTTCTATAAGACCTGCAATGTCATTTATCCTTAGAGATCTAGTAAGGGCTACAAGCAATTAGGCCTCCTATTTGGGTTGTTACACAATATCTTCCAATCTTCCTTAACAACCCTTAGAAAAATTAATATATCTGGATACCCTGTTGGATTCCCTAAGAGACTTCAAACTTCATCATTTGGGTTTTGTGTTTAAGTGGTTTGTCCACACTACACCTAATTAGGCCTCTCTAGTCGGTGTTGGAGACTTGACTCTAAAAGTATGCACAAATCACATAGGAAGGAATATTGGGAACTTGTCATAGGTATACACATGTTCAAGGGTCCCTTACATTCCAAGTTTACTCACCTTTCAATCTGTTGTCCAAGAGTTTCATCCACCTCTTCTGTTGCACGGGCTTTCCACATAAGAGATGTCGAGCCTAGGGCATCATCTCAAAAATATCAAATGATACTTCTTGCCTCAAAAACCACTTTTAACACTTATTATGAATTCCAATTCAACATTCCCCAAGGTTTTAAGCTATTCCCACAATGGAATGGTGAATTGTGACCCTTTTTCCATCAAAACGTTGGTTTTAAGGGTTTCTTAGGCCTGCGATAAAGAAAATAGTGTAACTCCCAAACCAAAGGGTATGAAGACCTCACAACAATTCCAAATGAGAGATAATTAACTGAATCAAATTTTATTATTCTTATTTCATGGAAAACATCCATACAAATCCGTACACAATGCAAAAAACATAAGAAAAATGGAATAAATTGGAATCTCAATTTATTTTGAAAGCAAGAATTTCATCAAAAGCTTCTCCGAACCTATTGGAATTGTTCCTCGGGCTTATATCATGCCAAGAAACTCTTCCAACCACCCCCAATGTGTACATTTAACTAACTAACCATTGGGCAACCAAAATTTAAAAACTAGACAAAGTTGCTATTGACAACATTGCAACTTTTGACCATTTATTACAATTTGGATCTTTCCTTCACACAAAAAGGTAAAGAGTGAACACACAACATAACTAAGACTCCTAAACACCAAAAAAACAAATAAAATGCTCATACAAGGCCTTGGACTAAGTTTACACATCCTGGAGCCATATGGCTTATTACATTGTCTTAGGACCTAATCAATATGCCTTCAAGGCAAAACTCAATACAACCTACCTCAAAGCATAACCATGGATCAACATATATCCTAGTTCCCCTGCACCATTTATGTAAGAGGAAAACAAATGGTTCAATATTTATTCAATAACTATTTCACAATAATCATAGCAACTATACCTAATAGTCAACAATGCAATTAACAAACAATTATATAGTTATACTATTCATTAAAATTTATGTTAAAGAATAAAAAATCCTAGAAGCGGTATTAGAAATAGATAGTGAATTAATATTCTGAATAATAAGCTAGTAATCCACAAATGAAACATCAAGGGATATAAGAGAATTAGTACTTTCCATTGCATTTGCATGTTGATTGTCTTTTGTAGAATCCTATCTATGGTGTAGGAAGAAAATTCCTTCAATAGTGATAAAAATAATTCATGATATTGAATTTTTTTAAAAAAATTTCCATGATAAGAAATAGTCACTTGTCTTATAATAAACTTTGAATTATCAAAGATATGCACAAATGGTGAATTTTAAGGGACTAGGAAACACACAAACCATCATTAAGGGCCTTATACTTAGTAGTGTTATTAGTATATTGAAAGTTGATATGATGGGATAAGGGAATTGGATTTCTTAAAGTAGGTACTTATATTACACCAGCACCAAACCCAGTTCAACAAACCTATAACCATCAAAGAACAAATCCCATGTTGTTTCAACATCCAAAGGAAGGACAAGGTCATTAAAACATGAGTCTTGCATTGGAAAAACAAGTGGTGTGGGAGAATTAGCTAAGTTGTTGGTAAAGGCTTGGAATTTAATTAATTTTTGAGAAACAAACTTGAGGTCAAATTTTGTTAACAACCTAACCCATTTAGCAAGACATGTTGAAAGATTTTTTTCTAGAGAAAATATGTTTTAACAAGTAAAAATTTTCAATCACATGCATTTCAACATTAAGAAGGTAATATATCTGCTTTTATGTAAGACATTTATTCTCAATGATAGAATACTAGACTTCATTTTCTGAGTTAAAAAAACACAACACACTCTTTACTTCATCATCATGTTGTGCCAATATTATAGAAAGAGTATTAGATGAAGTAGATGTATAGAGCATAAAGGGGTGATCAAAAAATGGGTAAGTGCAAGAAGTTGTGTCCAGTTAGTGTAGAAATTTTACACTTAGAAAAAATGACAAATTAAGCAGAGCGCATGAGAAACAAAATGGGATCCCGTTATGGTCCGAGATCCTGAGCCAAAATTTGAAATGAGATCTCATTTCACGTCAACATCTCGAGCCTAAATCTAAGAAACGGGATCTGGTTTTTTATTTTAATTTATTAAAAGTAAGCTATGTATATCAAATTTCCCTTTGTCATTTTCCTTTCTTATACTTTAATTTATATTGCATGTATATATTGGTAGGATGTTTGAGAGTTGTTTCAAATCACTAGGAGTTATAATGCAAATTCTAGATTTTAGAAGATCTTTTAAATTTTCAGACAGTCAAATTTTAGTGATCAGCAGTTCAACAATTTCTAGCTCTCTTTATCTCAATACCTTTATCTTCCTTGATCTCTAGACTCATCTCTCTCCATATATGTATTGGAAAGATGTTTGAAAGTGGTTTCAAATATCTAGGAGTTATAATGAAAATTCTATATTTTAGAAGATCTTATAAATTTTTTAGATAGTCAAATTTCAGTAATCAGTGGGCTCCTATCAACATTTTCTTCCTCTCTTTATCTTCCTTGAGCTCTAGACTCATCTCTCTCCATAATTCTCTTCCTCTATCCCCTCTCTACCTCTATATCTCTTTTCTTTCTCTATCCCAAAATCTAGACCTATCTCTCTATCTATCTTTCTCACATCCCTAATTCTCTACTCTCTATCTCCTCTCTCTAGAGACACACCTCCCCTCACTCCCTACATACCTCTATTTCTATACATATAATTTTATCTCTCTCTAGGTATCTATCTCATCCTACTTGCCAACGTATCTTTCTCTCCATGAATCTCTCTCTCTCTCTCTCTCTCTCTCTCTCTCTCTCTCTCTCTCTCTCTCTCTCTCTCTCTCTCTCTCTCTCTCTCTCTCTCTCTCTCTCTCTCTCTCTCTCTCTCTCTCTCTCTCTCTCTCTCCCTCCCTCCTTCCCTCTCTACTTTCATCTCCCCTATATCTCCTCTCTACCTCTTTATCTCATTCTCTCATTTCTCTCCCAAAATCTAGACCTATCTCTACCTCTCTCTCACATCCTTAACTCTTTACTCTCTATCTAATCTATCTCTGCACATCCCCTCACTCCCTGCCTACCTCTATACCTCTACATACCTTTCTCTTCCTCCCAACCAATATATATCTCTCTCTCCACCCCTCCCTAATTCCCTCTCTACTTTTATCTCCCTTCTATCCCCTCTCTACCTCTATATCTCACTCTAGAGAGAGGTAGAGATATAGGTGGGGAGGGAGAGGCATGTAGGTTGAGGAAAAGGTAATAGAGAGAGCGGGGAGAGAGTGAGATTGATAGAAGTGATAAGGGAAGCTTTTAGGGATAGAAGAAAAGATAGAAATAGAGGTCTTGTAGGGAGGGAGATATATAGAGAGAAAGAGAGAGAGGAAGAGGGGAAATAGTGATAAGTTGAGAGGCATAAAATAGATAGAGGTAGGTGATATATACAAAAGTGGAGAGGTATTTAAAGAAAGGTTGGGTAGATAGAGATAAGTATCTAGATAGAGAGTATGGATATGGAAGGGGAGAGAGAGAGAGAGAGAGAGAGAGAGAGAGAGAGAGAGAGAGAGAGTAATGGAGGGAAAGAGGTAGAAAATTAGGAGAGATAAAAGTAGATAGGGATGGAAAGAGAGGTAGGTAGAGAGAGAGAGGGAAGATAAAAAAGAGTAGGAGGGAAGATAGATACCCATATCTATAGAGAAGAGATAAATATATAAAGGGTTAGGGGAGATAGATAATATTGATAGATGGGTACTTGATAGAGAGGTGGAGTAAAGAATACCTCTCTTTCCCTCCCTCTCTTTGAAAACCTCTCCGTCTCTCCCTCATTCCAACTCTCCCCTCAACTTTTGTATATCTCACCTGTCTCTATCTACTCCCCTCTCCACCTCTCTATCTATTTCCCCCTCTAAACTTATCAATATCTCCCCTCTTCCTCTCTCTCTTCCTCTATCTCTATTCATACATCCCTCCCTCCTTCCCTCCCCTCCACCTCTCTACATACCCCTTAGGAGATCATATGACCCCTTTTAACATCCTAGTACATGACATGAGCCCTTAGGACACCATATGACCCCTTAGGACAATATGATCTCCTAGAGGGTCATCCTAAGGAGTCATATGGTGTTCTAACACATGTGTGGACACTTAGGACCATATATGACCCCTATTGACACCATATGGCCCTTTTTAACATCTCGATATGTATGACATGACCCCTTAGGACAATATGATGTCCTAAGGGGTCATATGGTGGTCTAACACATGTGTGGCCCCTTAGGACCCCATATGACCCCATGACACAATATGGCCCTTTTTAACATCTTGGTGTGTGTGACATGACCCTTGAGAACACCATATGAGCACTAAGGACACCATATGACACCTTAAGGGGTTGTATGGTGTCATAAGGGGTCATATGGTTTTCTAACACATGTGTGGCCCCTTATGACCCTATATGACCCCTTAGGACACCATATGATCCCTTAGGACCATATAATGTCCTTGTTGGCATGATGATGATTGTAATGAATTCATCATATGTTGTCATTGATGAAACACATACACACACATATGTTTATATCATCTACCGGTGTAACTTCAAAGTTGTTTACACTACAATTGGTATACTAAAGGTTTATTTCTAACCCATACTTGGAGAAAATTGGTGTATGCATGGAAATAACCACTTAGTTATATGTGTCTCAACATCAACAAGAAGATCCAGCGGAGAATATCTCAGAAGTGTCAAAGTCAAGCAGTTTATCTCTAACCAGTATTTAGTGTTCCAACCGGTAATCGTAGATTGTGTGATGAGTTATCACCACCGACATTTTTTGGTAGTATTTTTGTGATGAGTTATGATCACTTGACCAGATACACTGCACCTAGGTAATTGTGTTATGATTTCTTGAGGCTGACATGAAATCTAAATGTCTATATATTGGCGTCACAATGAATTATCTTATATGGGTGAAAGTGATATGTTGTGTGTGAAAGGAAAAAGTGTTAAGATACAGAGTATGTTGAAAAGCTATGTTGATTATGCTTAGAAGGATCTGATCAAGCAATTATTCTGATACATAGACAGATCAAACAAATGTTGTTGTCTTCTAACAATTACAGATGAATTAAAATCCCCTAATCAGGTAAGCTCTAACAAGATTCATTGTTCAAATCCTCTAACATGGTGATCCATTAGTTTGGATTCAGAAATCCTCTACCGAGGTTACTCCTAATAGGGTACTACCTTTCACAGGGTATAAGCTTTTAATCAAGCTTTGGGATCTCTAACAAGATTCGCTCCTAGCAGAGCACTGATTCACCCCTGCCCCCTCTCAGTGCTTTTCAAGTCCATAAGTCCCAATGGATCATATGGTGTCCTAAGGGGTCATATGGTTTTCTAACACATGTCTACCCCCATAGGACTCCATATGACCCTTGACACCATATGACCTCTTAAGACACCATATGACCTCTAACGACACCATATGACCCCTTAGGACACTATATGACACCTCAATACACCATATGACCCCTCAGTACACCATATGACTCCTTAGGTAGCTATATGACCTCTTTGGATACCATATGACCCATTTTAACATCCTAATACACAACATGACCCCTTAAAACACCATATGAACCATTAGGACACCATATGACCCTTTAGGATATAATGATGTCCTAAGGGGTCATATAGTGTCTAAAGGGGTTATATGGTGTTCTAACACATGTGTGGCTCTTAGGACCCTATATGACACCTAACGACACCATATGACCCCTTAGGACCCAATATGATGCCCAACAACATCATATGACACCTTAGGACACTATATGAGTCCTCAAGACACCATATGACCCCTTTTAACATCCTAGTACATGACATGACCCTTTAGGACACTGTATGACCCATTAAAACACCTAACAGGTCATATGGTGTCTTGAGGGGTCATATGGTGTCATCAGGGGTCATATATGGTCCTAAGGGGCCACACATGTGTTAGAACACCATATGACCCCTTTAGAAACCATATGACCCCTTAGGACATCATATTGTCCTAAGGAACCATATGGTGTCTTAAAGGGTCATGTGGTGTCCTAAGGGGTCATATGGGGTCCCAAGGGACCACACATGTGCTAGAACACCATATGATCTGCTAGGTCACCATATGACCTATTAGGACATAATATTGTCATAATGGGTCATATGGTGTCCTAATGGGTCATATGGTATCATAAAGGGTCATATGGTGTTGTTAGGGATCATATAGGGTCATAAGGGAGCATACATGTGTTAGAACACCATACAACCCCTTAGAACACCATATGCCCCATTATGATATCATATCGTTTCCTAAGGGGCCATATGGTGTCATTAGGGGTCGTATGGGGTCCTAAGGGGCCACACATGTGTTAGAACACCATATGACCCTTAGGATACCATATGACCCCTCATGATACCATATGACCCATTGGACATCATATTGTACTAAGGGGTAATATGGTGTCCTAAGGGATCATATGGTGTCCTAAGGGGTCATATGGTGTTCTAAGGGGCATACAATGTCCTAAGTGATCATATTGTGTCGTTAGGGGTCATATGGGGTCCTAAGAGGTTATATGGTGTCTTAAGGGGTCATGTCATGTATCAGGATGTTAAAAGGGGTCATATGGTGTTCTAAGGGGTCATATGGTGTCCTAAGGGGATATATCATGTACTAGGATGTTATAATGGGTCATATAGTGTCCTAAGGGGTTATATGGTGTCATTAGGGGTCATATAGGGTCCTAAGGGTCGACACATGTGTTAGAACACCTTATGACCCCTATGGATACCATATGACCCCTTAGGAGATCATATTGTCCTAAAGGGTCATATGGTATCCTAAAGGGTCATATGGTGTATTAAGGGGTCATGTCATGGACTAGGATGTTAAAAGGGTCCATATGGTGTCCTAAGCGGTCATGTTGTGTACTAGGATGTCAAAAGGGGTCGTATGATGTTCTAAGGGGTCATAAGGTGTCGTTAGGGGATATGGTCTCCTAAGGGGCCACACATGTGTTAGAACACCATATGATCCCTTAGGACACCCTATGGGTATATGGTGTCCTAAGGGATCATATGGTGTTCTAACACATGTGTGGCCCCTTAGGAGACCATATCCCCTAACGACACCTTATGACCCCTTAGAACATCATACGACCCCTTTTGACATCCTAGTACACAACATGACCGCTTAGGCCCCATAGGGTGTCCTAAGGGATCATATTTATACTAGGATGTTTAAAGGGGTCATATGGTATCTTAAAGGGTCATAGGGCTTCCTAAGGGGTTATGTGGGGTCGTTAGGGGTCATATGAGGTCTTAAGGTGCAACAAATGTATTAGAACAACATATGACCCATTAGGACATCATATTTCCCTAAGGGGTCATGTCATGTACTACGATGTTAAGATGGTTCATATGGTGTCCTAAGTGGTCATGACATGCACTAGGATGCTAAAAGGGGTCAAATTGTGTCCCGAGTGGTCATATGGTATTGCTAGGGGTCATATGGGTTTTGAAGTGGCCACACATGTGTTATAACGCCATATGACCCCTTAAGACACCACAAGAGAGAGAATATTAAAAAGGCTATAAGGGGACAAAGGGAGAGAGTTTCTAAAGTGACTTAAGGGGAGAGAGAGAGAGAGAGAGAGAGAGAGAGAGAGAGAGAGAGAGAGAGAGAGAGAGAGAGATGTACTAGGATGTCTTAAGGGGCCCAGGATGTACTAATGGCCCATCTTATGTAATAGGACATATTAAGGAGCCTAGGATGTACTAAGAGGTCATATGATTTATCTTAATACATCTTAGGATGTACTAAGGGGTCCTAGGATGTACTAAGATGTCCTAAGGGGTGGTATGATGGCTTAAGATGTACTACTTTGGGTCCTAGGTGTCTTAAGGGGTCATTAGATGTCCTAGGATGTACTAAGGGGTCGCATGAGTCTTAGTATCTCTTAGGATGTATAAAGGGGTCATATAATGTATTCAGAGGTCATAGAATGTATTAAGGGGTCCTAGGTGTTTTAAGGGGTCAAAATATGTCCTAACATGTACTAAGGGCTCCTATAATGTCTTGATAGGTCCTAGGATATACTAAGGGGTCCTAAGTGTCTTAAGGGGCTAGATAGGTGTCTTAAGAGGTCCTAGGATGTACTAAGGGGTTCTAGGATAACATTTTAACATCTAACTATACATGTATAAAATTTATACATAACATCAAAAACATCTAGAATGTATACATAACATTTAAATATATCAGAAAGAAATTTAAACATTTAAACATCTAACTAAGTAGGTAGGGAGAGAGAGATAAAGAGGTATATAGAGAGAAATAAAGGTAGGGAGGGAGTGAGGGGGGTACATAGAAAGAGAGGAGACAAAGAGTAGAGAGTTAAGGATGTGAGAGAGAGGTGGATAGATAGATTTATATTTTGGGGGAGAGAGGAGAGACATAGAGAGAGGTGGAGAGGGATAGAGGAAAAGTAATATGCAGAGAGATAGGTCTACAGTTTGGGGGAAATAAAGAGAGTGATATAGAGAGAGTGAGAAAATCCTAATAGGAGCCTGCTAATTGCTAGAGTTTGACTAAGTCTAAAAATTTATAAAATCTTCTAAAATTTAGGATTTGCATTATAACTCCTAGAGATCTGAAACCACTCTCAAATATCCTACCAATATATACATGCAATATTACTTAAAGTATAAGAAATACTTAAATGTTATATTTCATGTATATATAGCTTATTTTTAATAATAAAAAAATAACAAAAAAAAGAAATGGGATCTCGTTCTATTTTAAAACGGGATACCCTTTTCAAAGTTGCATCATGTTCTATTTTTAAAACGGAATCTCGTATCCTAAATGGTAAACGGGGTCCCATTTCTAAAAATTTTAAATTTTGGCCCGGTTGTTCCTTCGCATTTTGGCTTGGGAAATGGCTTGGACCTAGTTTGCCCTGCAACTTGAAGGCCAAATCAATCTTCATATAAAATAATGACTTCCAAAATAGATCTAAACACCAAATTTTCACAATTTTTTTAAACAATTAAACCCATTATAGTAGGGACTGTCTAGATTCCAAATATACATTTTTTTTCAAATAGATCAATATTTTTATTTTTAAAATAATTTCTAATGAAAGAGGTTTATAAACTTGAAATAATAGGGTTTTTTAGGATTTTAATAACATTTTTGTCTTTAAATTTTTTGAAAAAAGATTATATGGCATCAACTTACAGACAACTCTATACGGTTTTGAAAAAAAAAACATGTTAGGTTTAGGTCAAATTATGCTTGTCGTACATGAGGATTTTTTAAAACAATGATTATGCTGAATAGAAAATTAACAAAAAAAAAATATAGAAAAGAATTACAAAAAAATATCCTTATCAAAAGTGAGTGAGTTATAGATCTTTTCCCTAAAGGATTCAAAAAAATACTTTCATTTAGGTCAAATTATGCTTGTTGTACACGAGTATGGTATGGTCGTGAAAAGTGACTTTTAAACTATAGATTTTAGTAATGCCTATTGAAACTTAACTTTAAGATGTAGGTATTAAAATAAATTACATATTTAGAAAGTAGACTTCAAGCACTACATTTTCTATTATTGACTTTTTCCAAGATTCATTCTTTAAGTGCTTCAAAATTTTAGGTCAAATAGGACAAAATCTAAAAAATAGAGAAAACACTTCCCCTTTTTGACCAAAAAGTGGACAACTTCTTGCAAGCACCCAAATTCTAATTGTAAGATAGGGTGATTGGATAAATAATGTTTTAAATCATCAAAGTTTTTTTGACAAGCCAAGTTTCATTTAAAAGTAATATCCTTTTTCAAAAGCTAAGTAAAAGGGTAAGTTTGATCTACTAGTTATGAAAAAATCTATGAATAGCCCGAGTCTTTTCTTCCAAGCTATGAAGTTGACAAATCTTTTGAGGTGGCATCTTCACTATAGAATAAATTTTCTTTATGTCTAGCTCAATGCCATGATCCAAAACACTAAATTCTAATAGTTTTCAACTACCAATGCAAAAGATACATTCACAATGATTCAAGTGCATGTAATATTTACTAGTGCATTCAAATATTTGTTGAAATTTTTTGACATAATCTCAGTTTAAAATGAATTTGGCCAAGATATCATTGACATAGTCTTCCAATATTTTATAAATGCAATAATAAAAGATAATTCATAGCATGCTGATATGCTACACCAATGTTGTTTGATGAAAAGGTATGACTACCCAACAAAATATTTCTCATGGTGTTAAATAAAATTATTTTCATGTTGTTCTTAAATATTAATAAATATTTAGTTGTATCTAGAGAAGCCTTTCATAAATGACAATAAGGCATGTCTTGCTTGAGAATCAACAATCATGTCAATGTTACGAAGTGGATATTCATATTTTAAAGAATCTTTATTAAATATACATTTTAATATTTTAATCTAATTCAACAACAACAACAATCTTCAAATTCCAAGGAGAATAGTCAATAGGGTGAATGAAGCTACCTTCTAGGAGCTTCTAAATCTTATAATTAACCATTAAATCTATAGCAGAGGAACCAACAAAAATTGGAGTATGAACAATGAGACTAGACAACCCAGTAGGACAATGTGGCACCAAATCAACAACGGACTTTGAGTTACCTTTCAAAGTAGAAGGGAAGACAATGAGATAAAAATGATTACCATCCTTCCACTAGGCGCTGAAAACATGCAAATGAGACCCACATGAGAAAGAGGAAGCCATAAGACCCATAGTAAAATAGTTTTTGCAATGGAACAAGATCCCTTCATAGTCAAGAATTTGAGTCCTAGGTTGCCTACACACCTTTAGGATTATCTCGATAGATAGCATCTTTGATAAGTCAACATCCTCTATGAAAGAAAATGAAGTATGGGAGAAGTTGTTGGTATTAAGGTCAGCGTTGAGGAATCGACCCAACATGTTGCCAATAGCCTCATAGGTTGAGTTGCACCAAAACTAGAGAAGGTAGGGCAATAAAACCCATACAAGAGACACATAAGATAAATTTGATGAATGTGACAATAGTCTAGTGCATAACATTCCTTGTAATGGTATATTCCATACCATTTATGGATTTATGTTGTTCTATTCTAAATTATTAAGCACGATTTTCTATGCATGTCATATATTTGGTGTATGTAAATGCATGGCTTATTATTCCTTATGATTTTAGTTTGATTCTCATTTAATATACTATAATTTAGTTGCCTATTGGATAGGCACCAACCTACAAAAATAATGATTCAATCACACTCCTTAAAATGAATAAATCTTTGATTAACATATTAGAGTTAGTAAGTAGGTTTGAATGCAACTCATAACTCATTCAAACTTTAAAAAAATTTCTTAAGAGATTCATTTCATGTATATTTCTTATCAACTATTTGAGAGCTCTTATGTAGCTAGTTAATATTTGACCTAATGATAATAATAGGGGTCAAACATATATTAGGTATAGCTAATGTTGTTATAGTCATGTTAGATTTTAGCTGGCTTAAAACTTTATTAAAGATGCGTCTAGACATACTCTCCAAGGCTAAAATAAGCTCAAAATGTAAGAACGATTACCCACTGTCATCAATTTTTGTTAAACCCTCTATAGTTTGTTGGTAAATCCCTATTTTACCCTCATGAAACTGACATTACACTCATAATATTGCATTCTCCTCCACATACTGCCCCACTATTCCAATGACCTCCACTATACATTAATATAAACATACTAGAGAATATTATATTTGTGTCGGTCTAATTTATAATAAAAGTAAACAAAAATCTTCAAACCGCTCTTAAACTTGGATATAACCGAATAATAAACAACGTATATTCATTAAAGTCAATGAATTTAATGTGTATTGTAGGAGCCTCTGTAATTGATATAGAATTTATTCAATAATACTACTCAGAGGCATACGTTGTTTAATTTGGTCAGTAATTTTCTCCACACGTTTCCTCACACAACTCTACAGTTAGCCTCCTTTGAGCGACAGGGGAGTTCAATTATTGAATCTGTAAAAGCTCTTAAACAAAAGGATTGAAACACCAAAACTTATATTAAATATATGACGCTTTCAAAGCTGCCCTCAGCACATAGTACTTTTATGCACAGGCTTTCCTTTGACAGCGTCCAACATTCTGACTGTGTAATTACGGATATATCTTCTGCATTATCCAATTGACATGTATCTGCAGATTTCACGTGGTATGGAGTGAACTGACGTATTACAAAAATCTCTAAATATGTATATTCTAATGTTTAAGCATATATGGTAATGTTGAATGACATAATGCAGATAACCACCTAAATTAGAATTGGAATTATTCAATCCATTTGTTTTAAGATGTGATTGTTGCTTCCCAATTAAGGCGGGAAAATATATGTTTAATCAACTTTTGTTGAACAATTCTCGGAGATTTTCAATAAATACATTTCAGGAGTTAAATCTTGCAAAATACATTTGAGTAATTTGCACAGATTAGAGCAGATAACAATGAAGAAATCTATTACTTTTTCGGTTTTGGCAATGCTATGGATCGTTTCTGCTACTGCTGATGATTATTATGGACTGAAGGTGGGCTATTATGGCTATGCGTGCCCTCAAGCTGAATCCATTGTCAGGTGGACGGTCTTAGAAGCTCTGAAAAGAGATCCTACTTTAGCTCCGGCCATTATCAGGATGCATTTCCATGATTGCTTTGTTAGGGTTAGTACTTAACTTCAATTCACTTCCAGTATGAGATAAAACTCGGTAAACTATGATAATATAATGTTTTCTTGTGTACAGGGTTGTGATGGATCGGTTCTTATAGATTCCACACCAGGAAATACTGCAGAGAAAGACTCACCTGCAAATAATCCAAGTCTTCGAGGGTTTGAACTGATCGACGAAGTAAAAGCGGCATTAGAATCAGTTTGTCCTGAAGTAGTGTCATGCGCAGACATAATTGCATTTGCTGCAAGAGATTGCTCATATCAGGTATTATTAAATTATGAAGTAGCCTGTAGTGGTGCTGTGTATTCAATGTTATGTGTTTTCAAATTTATGATTTTACAAATATAGATATCTTAAATATATTTATTTAATATTTTAATATATAACTAATTGTCAACTCTTATTTTGTTAACACTCTTATCTCATTACATTCCATCTCAAAAAAAAATCTATTTTAATAATTTGTTGCCATTACATTCCACCCATTGTTATCACTGTTGTAAAATGGCTGTCCACATTAAAAAAATATAAAAAACCTTCATACGTATGACTCCTATTTTCTTTTCCAGGCTGGCAATATTTTTTGGGATGTTCCCGCGGGACGCAGAGACGGAAGGATTTCTTCAAATAACTCAATCCCGGGGAACTTACCTCCTCCTTCCTTCAATGTCAAACAGTTGACGGATATATTTATGCAAAAGGGCCTCTCTCAAGAAGAAATGGTAGTTCTATCAGGCAAGTGTCGCAATATCTAAGATGATAACCAGAAACTATTACATATGCTCAAAAAACTCTTATGTTAATGTTAGTTTTCTCATTCACAGGTGCTCATTCCATTGGTGTATCCCACTGTTCTTCATTTAGCGACAGGCTTTACAACTTTGCCAACACGGGTGCTGGAGATCCTACTCTGGACACTCAACTGGCCCAGCAACTGAAGCTTATCTGTCCAGTTACACCGCCTCCTGACCCAATTGTACCCATGGAAACCGTTTCACCATCCACACTAGACAATGTATATTACAGCCAGCTTCTCAAAAACAGGGAACTATTTACCTCTGATCATACCCTACTCACAAATCCTGACACTCTAAAAGTTGTTGAGATTAGTTCAAGCTATCCATCAATATGGAAGACCGAGTTTGCCAAAGCAATGGTGAAGATGGGCACCACAGAGGTACTCACTGGATCTCAAGGCGAAATCAGAAAGAACTGCCGAATCGTAAATTGACATGAAGAGCAGCTTTTTACTTGTTGATGAGTGTGGTCATGTCTTCTGTAAATGGGCTTTCTGTTAGAGTTTTTTTCAATAATGTCTCTTTACACTTCTTGCCAAATAAGCGAGGTGTGAAACAAGGGGGATTTTAATAATCTAATTTTAGATTTTTTTTTTCAATAATGTCTCTCTACATTCCTCGCTAAATTACCGAGGTGTGAAACATGGGGGATTGTAATAATGTACTAGCTCAAGTTCCTAAATAGGGCCAGCCTTAAACAGCACACACTAAGCGTTAGTGTGGGTCTCCAAACTTCCTCTTTCTGTTTTCGTTTTTCATGCGTGCTGCAGAAAACTGTCAGATGTGGGCCCCATTTTCAAACTGTTTTCCCCGCCGGTAAGATTTCCAACTACAACACACAAGTCTCCCACCGAGAAGTTGTCATTTGCACGCAGCAGGTGTAGAGCCAGCATCGTCCCTGCCTGTGCAAAAATGGGGAAGTTCGAATGGGGTACAAGATGAGCGATAGCTGAATTTTGTCGGATGTAGCTAGACGTGTGCAAAATGTGTAAGCACAGACAAGGCATGTGAACTGCTTGGCATAATGCCATGATTGTAGGATATGCAAAACTCGAAAGCATAAACAAGGCATTCGAACTGTACGACAGACAACAGAATGATGTTCTCAAGTAAAGGGTTAGAAGGTTTTAAATAATTTTATGTGTATATAAGATTACCGTCATTATAAGAATACTACGAGCACTTAAAATAATATTACTGCCTCCCATTCATCACTTTTATAGTCAACCCAATCCAAATATTTAGCTAATAATCAAAAGCTTAGATAGTAAAATCTCTTTTAGTTGGAAGCTATACTTCAACTTTGTTACTGTCACATAAACCAGAAGCTATACTTCAACTTTGTTACTGTCACATAAACCATATCAATAGGTCCTCCGCTACTATCATGGATAAACCACGTTTCTTTGAAAATATATTTACGTTATAAAAGGCAAAGCATTAATAAAAGAGACTGAAGAATGTGTCCACTTACTAATTTTAATCTTTTTTTTTTTTATATTGTTAGAAGCAAATAAAAGAATTACATAGCAGAAGAAACCTCCAGAAAAGAACTACAACAACTCCAACATAAACAGCTGAAAAGCAGTGACAACAATCCTAACAAGGGCTGTAGAACCTTACAGCAGAAAACTAACAAAATTTTAATCTTTCCTTTGTAAGATCCTTGAAATAGTCTATATTATTTCTTGGAAGGCCCAAGGAGATCTATTTAAAAGAGTGGAATTCTAGCCTTATTCTTCAAAGTGCTTACAAACATTATGATTGGGTTACAATGTTTTCCTTCTTAATAAAAAACTTAGAAAACCTTTTTTTTAAATTTAAAATTAAATTTTCTATTTATTTTAACATTGTGTCAAGGGTTATTGTTAAGTTGCATCATTATCAAATACTTATGTCCTCAACAACATCTTTTTAAGATGATTATCAAAGTATATTCTTAGGATGATTGCTACAACGTGGCATTTTCTTGCCACAATCTAGTGTTGCATTACTTATCAAGGCATTCTTAGGATGATTGTATCTTAGTTTAAAGTTGGATACAATTGCTTTGGTATAGGAAAAATTGTGATCAATGCTCTTTCATGTTGTCATGTGTTAGGGTCCACTGAAGTGGTTGTAGCCCCCCAAATTATGTTCAATGTATGTGACTCAAATGCTTAGAGACTTGTGTGTGTCTATATGTATGCATGTTTGTGCATGTTTCAATTGGTTTATCTAGTGATATTGAATTCTAGATTGGTTGAGTGGTGGATACCATAGTTTCCCTAGAGATTAGCTAACTGCTGGATTCTTTGGTTTCTTAGATTGGTTGTTGTAATCATCAACAAAATTTCTTAGATGGTAGAAGCCATGCAATAATAAAATGGGTAGAAAACTTTTGAATGGTCACACACCTTAACAATACCCTTATGAAGTTGAATAACTCATTGTAATGGTGGATATGAGAAGATGTAGGAATTATATGTGTTTTGGCCTTGGGCTCGTCTCTAAGAAAAGTAGTTTGTACTTTAATAATAAATTTGTAACACGTGTTCTTACATTCTTTAAATTAATAAATAACTCTAGTTGTAATAAAGATTAATGAATATTAGATCTCTAAATTCATGAATCTAACTACAATAATATTTTATTGTTGTAATGAACTTTATGGTCTTTGTTTACCCAATATGTCTATGTCTATAGGGGAAAGGGGTAAAATAGTCCTGAATTGGGTACTTTTGCATTATATGCATGCCTAGTGAATGGTAGTGAAGACTAAATTACATATTATAAATTTAATGTTTGTTTACAATCCTTAATCATGTCTAAATTAATAATTTTGCATTCTTGTACTTGATTCATGTCTACATTTTATATGGGAGATTCATTTCATCATGTCCAAAGACTTATGTGTTGTGGCTAACATTTTTTGCTTAATTGATTTTAAAATGGAATATTTTTTATTAAAGAAGCATTAAAAAATAAGGGTATTGGCCCTTAATACAACCACCCATAGGAAGAAAAGACAACTACAAGGGTACAAGACCCAAAATAAACAAAGCCAAATAGGAAAAACGACCCTGTCAAACCTGAAACAACCCAAAACCCACCTCCAGAATGGGGGAACACCCAAGCCATGACCAAGACGGTTTTGGGGTGGCTGGGAGAAGATTTCCCTTTTTGTTTTCCACAAACCATAGTCCAAGAAATGCTATCATTAATCTCAACAAAAGGAGAGTCACATAGGGAGGGCCCCGTACAAGGCTAATCAACAACAACAAAAACAACAACAATAGGGGATGAAACAACATCAGGATGTTGTAGAAAATTGTGAGTAGAAATAGCTGGAGGAGAACAACACTACAAATCTAGAGAAGTTGCAAGGATGGAGGATGCAACTATCGAAGAAGTGAGAGGGTCTGATGCATCAGTAGAAAAATCATCCTGAGAGGATGCATCATCCTCTTGAGAGGAGCCCATAGAGTTAGAGTTTGAAGAATTGATCATCAGGTGTTCAATAGTAGCATCTTTCCACCAGGTAGCAACACCTTTGTGTCGAGGCAATAGACAGTTTGAAGCAAGATGCCCCGTAACGAATCATCTTCGACAAGGAAAGGGGAGGCCCTAAAATTCCAATGGTTGGGTCCAAGGCTATTACCATAAGAATACATCTTTCTAATTTGTTATCATAAGCATATGTCTTTCTATTCAAAGTAGAGAAGGAAATAGATTTTTGGAAAGAATCTAGAATAATGATCCTTAAGAGATGGATTTGTTCTTGACAATTTATTTAGATGATTACTTACTTCAAATTTGTTAGATCCCATCACACTTTTAGGTTCCATTTTTTCTCATTCCCAAGCTATCCAGCTATAAATTTTGTTAGTTTCCTTGGAAATACTCAATCTCTTCTTTCATACTGACTGATGAGTATTCTTTTTTTATTTTGTTGGGTTCTATTTACTCCCAACACCCTTTCTATTTTTCATCCATATTAGAGCTTAGTAACTCATCTATGAACTTCTTTTATCCTTCTTCTACCTTCTTCTCTCTTTTTCTTCCTTATGGTTGAAGTTAAATCAATAAAACCACAATGTCCCGCATCTCACCTTCATCTTCTGCATCTCCTGTAATGTCCTCATCACAAGAAACCCTATCTCCCTTGCTTCTCCCACTCGCACTCATCATTTACATTGCTTTACGTCAGCATCCTGGAAAAATGTAGTGTTTACTTAATTTAACTTCTTAAGTTTTTGCTCACACTATATAAAGAAATATATTCTTACAAGATCAATAAATCCCTATTTAAAGTCATCCAAAAAATATCCTAGGTCCACATACATGGATTCTTATGTTTGTTAATATCATTTACTTGAGGCATGCATTGGCCTAGGTCTAAAAATTTCCTTATTTTATCTTAGCATAGGGTGACATTCGAGAGTTGGGCCTTACAAAAATATTTAATATGGGTTGAGCCATCAAATTTGGTATGGGAATACATGGCCAAATCTCATCTGTACATTCTCACATTCATGAAATCCCAAGAAAATCTAACATACACAATTTTTAATTTAAATATTTGACATATGTTTCCTTAGGGTTAAGTTTAATACAAAAAATTGGCCTATACCAATTGGTAGGTTTCTTCATCCTAGTTACAAACACATTATCAATCCTAACTTATTTGAAAGATTGGATTCAAAATTTAAAGGATTTATCTTTAGAGATCCACATACCTAAGAAGCCTACTAACTTTCACTAATGTATGTACTCAAGTTTAAACTTGATAAAAATTAGCTTCCAACCCTCATTGATACAAGAACACACATAAGTGGAGATTCACTTTGGCACATCTATGGATATAGATTCAATTAGAGCATCAAGAGTTAGAAAATCCAATAGTACTTGCCACAAATGTTGGAATTTCATAAATTTAAACATACATAGGCTCTTAGTTCCAAAAATGCTATGACATTATGAATAATAGCATGGCATGGACATATGCATCCTTTAAAATTTTACTTATTAAATATCTCAATTTTAATTTTGAAATATGATGATATTTAAAAGTTCCTATAGTTAACAAAGTTAACTCACATGGATATTTTTGTCACTCAAATTGCACCCATAATGCACAAGCTAAAAGCTCAAGCAACTTGGTGACACATGGGATGGGATAATTCTCAGGCCAGTGGGTTGCCTATAGTGATAATTAACCTCCAGATGAAGGGCCAGTTCCCTATGAATAAATCTAAATTCTTTACCAAGAAAAGGGATAGGAAAGCTAAAAATGAAAATAGAATGAAAATAGAAAAGGGATAATTAACCTCCAGATGAAGGGCCAGTTCCCTATGAATAAATCTAAATTCTTTACCAAGAAAAGGGATAGGAAAGCTAAAAATGAAAATAGAATGACTTTGCAAATGCTAAACTAAGATGAAGCATCAATATGATATCTCAAAATGACAGAAATACACTCCTAAAAATGCCAATCTGTACAAATAGACTTCTGGTTCATAGCACATAAATATTTCATGCAAAGGATTTGAACTTCAAGAAATTGAAAGGAAAGGAAACTTTCACAATCAACCAAATGAACCAATTTATCACAATGCACAACCTGTGACTTACAAATGAGACAGAAAATTTAAAGGTTATCTAGACAATAACAAATAAACTAGCTCTCAACCATGAATAAGAAAATGAACTCCAAAGATATAAGGCATAAGCTGATAATTTTATTCAATATCCTATCATAAAACTGCACATGAGCTACAAGAATTTATTCTCTGCTAAGACTAGCAAGAGAATGATCAAGAACTAGTGAAGAAAGATAAAACTTTTTCACTTTATACAAAAATCTTCCAAAAGGTAGAGGAAAGATGACTCCAGAATGACTGAAGATGAACTCCCACGGAAAATATATTTTCTGAAAACTGATCCTCAAGTGGAAATAAAAATCCACCAAAATAGGCTCAAAATCATGAGAAGAACTCATGCAAACTTGCTCTCAAGCTTAAATCGGACCCCAAACTACCTGATAACTTCTCCTCATTTCGCACTGAGTCCACCTAGATGCTACCGGTTACTTGACCATTTGACTTAATTTCCTGCATTAACCATCAGCACATAATAGATTAACATTCAACCACCAGGACTACTAACGGCTTGTCACTATGTCACGAGCATTAACATTCAGGCACCTTTTCATTGCGCTATAGCGACAACCGCTAGATCTTCCTTGACATGCCCACCTATTAATTTTCCCGGGCTACTCTCTCTTCTGGCGGGCCCGCCACGTGTCACTTCCTATTCGCCTTTGGATCCAACTGGGTGCCACCTTAACTACCACGTCATCAGTCACTGATCCATGATGACTAATGGGTGATCATCTTTTCATTGAGGAATAGTGATGATCATTGGATTGGCTCAAACTTGCTCAACCCTTAACACCTGAGTCGCTCACCTTTTATGCATGTGCTTTGTCACCAAGTCATGGTGAGTATTCGACGATCATCTTCCTATCGTGACATAGTGATAGCCATCGGATCTTTCTTGATCACCATTGATCTTCCTTGATCAGTTCGACCTTTAGCATCTCTGAGTGACTCTCTCTTATGCTATGGTGTCACAACATGTCAGCCACTGGTTCTCTCATGAGATCCGCTTGTCTCGCCACTTGGACCTGCCACTGGACTTGGGCTTGCCTTGGTTTGTTCGATATTATTCTTTCAGCCAAACTTCCTCCCTCAGTGAACTGCTCACATGTCTCATCGATACCTTAGTTTCATCGATACCTTTTTATTTTATTGGCGAGATCGGTTCTGATTTCTTCGATGTACCTTATGTCGATGGAACTGATGGTTTCAGTGAATCATTTTAGAGATCCATCGATGCCAAGGCCTGTTTGATAAATCACTCTCTGGTTTGTTTGTGCATCCAACTGGCCACCATCTAGGTGCCATCTAGGCACCACCTATCTGCCACCTTGCCATTCACTAGGGTATTCATTCTAGGCACTTCACAACTATGGTACAATGATAGTCATGGATATCCCTAGAATTTCACTCCATCGTCTGATCTTTCTTGATCTACATGTCGTTTAACCACCTCTTTTTAGCACGTGCTTTGTCGCCAAGTCATGGGGAGTATTCGGCGGGCATCTTTCTATCATGGTATAGTGACAGCCGTCAGATCTTTCTTGATGACCGTTGATCTTTCCGACTTGCTTGCTAGTTAATTTGCCCTCTTCCTGAAAAATTCAAATGCCTTCAGAAGCGCGTGTACGTGGGGGACCCACCAATGCTGAGCTGCTCCTTGTCAAAAGCCCGTAAGCTTTGGTACTAAGGATATATGCGACTTTGCCTTTAAATGAGATGAATTTCTTTTGTAAACCCAACTTGGTGCCCAGGTAAAAAATTCCTTACACAGGCCAATTGCATTTATTTTGAAGTTTATTTTACCTTCCATCAGCCATGCAACGGATTTGGCGATACACTTGCCAAATGAATTTACCTAAAGGTTTTAAGCCACACCATTCTTGAAAGTGTAATGGAGCATGAATATCTCTATGATCTATTTATCTTTGTAACACCCATCTCCATCAGCATGTTGGGCTCAACCCTCTTGAGAGCCACATTTTAAGCCACATGCTGTATTTTACTTTTCCTGTATCTGCACATGAAGCAAACAAGTTAGAAAAAAAGTGCATATCTGATTTCTTGCTGATGATTTGACCTAATATTTGCTGATTTGCTTGGCACTTTTCAATATGAATGAAAGAAAGGCCTCATTAGGCCACCAAATTTAGCATGTGCAAAAATTTCGTAACAGATATACAAAACTTCGTTACAACAAAAGGAAAGTAATATAATGAAATCATACAAAACATTTTCACTTATCTTCTTATACACAAAGATTTGATAGCCATGTCAAATAATTTATATTAGATATACCTCAATATTTAGTGTTCACAATGAGAACAAAATAATACATACAAGAGTTATGTTCAAATGGCTTGGTTTGAATCAAACATTGATTTTTGGATGAGAAAATAAAGATGCAAAATGAGTGGAGAGATCAAAGGCTATTGTGGCTAGAGAAGATAAGGAGCATAAGAAGAAAACAAATTTCATTCTTGGAATTGAGAAACTATGGGAGTATCCAAGATTGAAGGGGAATCAAGGATGAGGAACATGTGTCTTGGATAGAGTAGATGGTAAGGATCTAAGAAGCAAATTTTTGGAGGGTTGTCAAAAGCTCAACAAGATTAGGGAACTTGATTAATTTGTCTTATATAGTTAATAAAAAGTGCATAAAATGAGAAAATTAAATAAACATTATTGTTTATTCAATTTTTATATGGGTTGAGATGGACTTATTTAAATAGGCATTTATATTTATTTACCTAAGGTAGACTATAGAAAAAGCATGATTAGTTGGATTAACTACTATAAATAAGATCAAATAATAATATAATTAATAAAAAACAAATGATCAATTATAAATGAAATGACAAGTGATGAGATAAAATACTGATATGTCAAACTTATTGTCTAAATATACTTTTCTAAATTTTAAAGTGAATATTTAATTTCTTAAAAAAATATTCTTAAGATCCAAAATATGAGACACACTTGAAACAATGGATGCCAATTGATGGTGCAAAAAAAAAATCAAGTCATAAATTCAATCTAATTATCTCAAATATTTTTAAGTACCACATACTAATTACAATAAAATGTTATAAAAATATGAAAAAACTAACTAAGAGTCTATTAGAATTATAAGAACATCCTCATGTGTTCATTTGGTCCAATGCTTAATATTTTCTTCTCCTTGAAAAATATTTAAAGAGAATTCAAATATTTCCTTGTCCTTGACTTGTTTAGGTGGTTTTAATAAATTTTGGTATTCTTCTATACCTTATTCTTTCCCTTATTCTCTCAATATCTCTTGAATTATAACCTTCTTTCTTTACTAGGAGTACCTCCTATGAGCTGAAGGAAATTCCTTCTTGTTCATTTATATGTACACTATTGGTAAATTATTGTATTTGTGTTACATTAATTTTGAGTTTATATGGTATTCAAAGTCAAAGAAAGCACGTGAATCACTTATTCATTAGATATAGTTCTATATTTGCATTTAGTGATTTCAATGAAAATAAAATAAAATACAAAGAATAAATTGAGTTTGATAGATTATAATTTTGTTGTCTAATATTACTAGAGCACAACTAAATCTACAAATGATTAATTGTTGGAATAAATTTTAGGAGTACATCTAAATTGGGTTTTGTATATAGATACTACTAAAATTCCTATATTAAATTCTTGTTTCTCCATAGGAATGACCATATTCTTATTTTGACTATATTGACTATCAAAAAGAACAAATATTAAAGGTGGGCACTTTTGACCATATTGAGTATGTACATATAAAAGAATTTAAGAAATAGATAAATATGAGATTTCAATTGAAAACCTTGTAATTAACTAATCAAATGCATAATTTACTGTTATATTCATAAGAGATGGTTAATAGATGATTAACTAGGAATACGTATATTAATTTTGTTATGCAAAAAAAGAAAAATATTGAATCAATTGAAATTTTGAACAATTTTATGGTCATGGGTAAAATAAATTTTAAATTCCTAATAAAAAAGATTAGATAAAAATTATGGATTTGTTTTATATTTTAAAAATATTTGCACCTATTCAAAAGTCCTTCAATTTGTAATATTAATTTAAATCACAATTTTTTTATGTTTGAATAAATTTATTTCCCAAAATAAATTGCTTGGTGAGAGTCTTCTCAAAATTCTCCTTTTTGTCTGTATTTTTCTCTCATATGAGATTTATCTTCATTCAGCTATTTTGATCTTTGATCATCTATTGCCCTGGAGTTGGATGTGATCTATGGCGGACATTAGATCCTAGCTCGGTTTGTGTTTCTTGTAGAATATAACAAACATACATGTCTTAATCTTGTGCAATCCTATGGCTCACTTGGCCAATATAACTAAGCAATCCCCTTTGTAATCAAACATACACATACCATATAATTATGTTGTATCATTTAGATCTTTGATAGAATATTGTTATTCTCTCATTATTGATCTCTTGTGTTCTTTCATGAAGTGCCTAGATCTTGAGTGGCTATAATCATAAAGCAATCATGTAATTGTATCAAGCACTCTATACCAACCCATACATGGTGTGTATGCTAAAATAGAACCTATTTGTAAATCATAGCAAGGCCAACCACTAACCCTAGATATATAAATGAATTCAACACACCATCAATAGATAAACTATAAATACAATGCAAATAACATAAAATCAATACAAATATACCTTCACATGTATAAGAGTCTTCTCTCCAATTTTCTCCTATCTTTCATGATTATGTATTTGATAGTGTTGCTTTAAGATTTGTGTTGCACTTGCACAAGAGCCTAACGAAGAATGGATGTGGTTGTGGTGATGCATGCTAACAATTTTTTGGCGTAGTGTAGGTATGCTCAATCTATGTGTTGATGTAGCATGAGAAGAGAAAGCGTCTTTTACAAGGATTATCCTAAAAATAGAGATTTTCGATTATCCTAAAAATAGAGATGTTAGATTATCCTAAAAATGGAGATTTTAGATTAAGAGTGTGAATATCCACATTGAGTAATTTGCATTGGTTGACATTTTTGGGTTGAATGGTTAATGTACTTAATTTTTTTATGTACACATTACATTTGATGCCAACATTCGAGGGTGTGTTAGTGTGTGTAGTTCATTGTAAGAAACCTTGGAAGAATTATTGTGATGTATTTAGGTCCCCTTTATCTTCTAGAGTGGACCATATTTGGTGTAGTTGTTATTTGTGGCTAATTTTGTATAATTCATGTGTACTATATCTATGGTTGACCTAGTTGAGGGTTTCAATGAATAAACTAGTATATATAGTTAAGAAGATGTGTGGATTGCGATATGGATTGATTGTGAATCATGTGCAAGTATTTGTGAAGAATAGAATTTATAAATTTCATTTTGTGTTGAGCTTTCATGATCATATCTTTTAATATGATAGAGTTTTGAGATAGTGATTGTGTGAGTTGTGTTTGCCATGATATTGTTCACTTGAGAGAGTTGTTCAAGGGTAAATTTAATGAATTAAACAAATAAAGAGGTGACATTAAATAAATAATAAGTATTTATTTAATTTAGACAATAAAAGGTTAATGAATTAATTAAATAAATAGAAATATTTATTTAATTAAGAGTAGAATATGGGAAAATAATTAAATAAATAATAAATATTTACTCAATTGGTTTAGAACAATTTGGTTGGCTACACATGATATCAAATCTTGTGGGATTTCTTCTTGTTAGTTTTATTTGAGAGATTTTGGTAAAAAATTTGGTATATTTTTGGGGATTTCACTTCATGGATTTATTTTTTAAGTAAAAATTGATGCTTGTTACTACAAAATGATTTTACAATTGGATTCAAATGTTGAAAAAATTCAATTTTCCCTTTTGTTTCATCCAAATAAGACATCAAAAGGGAGATCTATGAGGTAGTCACCAAATCAGAAAGGTACAAACCATTTCTGAGCATTTTGGGCCAAAATCAACCCTACCATCATCCTCAAAAGGCTCCAAAACCCAAAGATTGATTATCAAGTCATTGAAATTTGAATACCTGATGTCAAGGCCCCAGAGGAAAATCTCCCCCATTTATGTTATGATTGCATTTATTGTAGGTCACATCATAATTCTATGATAAAAATATTCAATCGCTAGTAAATTCAGAAAACATTCAAATAGAAAATTAGTTTTTTAATATAAATTATTTTTATTCAAAATATACGCAAAAAATTATTAGAAAAATATGAATAAATAAAATTCTTGTACCTTGTATATGTAGGGTAGTAAACATACAACACATATCAAAGCCCCTTAGAGAAGGTCATATAATATGTGATGAATGGCCTATGTGGCCCCCACTTGCTAGCCCAATTAGCACAATGATCTCCAAAATCAATGATAAGATAGAATATTTTGGTTATTATAAAAGAATATTCCATTGACTATAGCATATTTGTTTAGGTGGAGATAAAGAATATTAAAGGTGACAAGAATATGCCAATGAATATTTTCTATCGATATAAAAATTGTATTTGCAATAGTTTACAAAAAATAATCACTCCTCTATATTTGTATTTTGGTTTTTTAGGAAAAAATCAAATAGCTAAACTTAGGCTTACAACCTCATTTTCCATTTGATTTTTTATTTGGGGCATAATTTCATGCTCTTGACAATGCTGCAATTTTTTTATTTGAATTTTTGTATTATCCATAAATTTTAGATTAACATATGTGATGCTAAGTAGTCCATATTTTGAGAACTTCAGGGGCAGTTATATTTCTCCTACTATAATATTTTTGGCTTCCATATTTTTCAAATGGCATGATTTTTCTTGAAGTTCATAGTGGTATTGATCAAATTGATCCCATTCTATGGAAAACTTGTACTTTGATATTATGGCCAAATTTGGAATATGTACGTACCAAGATCAAGTCTAGTTGCTAATTTTTTGCATCTAAATACAATGAGCATAAAGTGCCAAATAATTTTTTGTTGGTGAGAATCTTGATTGAGTAATTTTGGTTGGGGATAGTCTTGTAATGGTTGATTTAATTATTTTTCATTTTTCTATGTTCAAATAATGGGGAAACATCAAATTAAAATCCTAAATCCATATAATTATGCATTATGGAAGAAATCAATATGAAATTATCGCATGGGAAATAGCTATCCTAGCTATCTAAAGGAAACAATTTATCAAGAAAATGACCCTAATACATTAACGAGATGATAGATTGAATGTGAGATGGCACTTGGATTTATAAGCTCATTAACCACTATTAATTCTCCATTTTATAATAAACCTAGGAGACTCTTGAAAAAATTATGGTAAAACTAATAAGATTATGGGATAGTAGATTGACAATAATTTGACTAACATTTATCCAAATGGTTTTTACCCCATCAAATACTTAATATCCAAAATAAAGAAGTTGAGAATGTAGCTAAAGGATTGCAATATTGAAAAAGAGGATTTATAAGTGATCCTTAATGTGTTGACGGGGTTTAGTCCTATGTATTTAGTATTTATTTATAGATTCCATATCCATCATTTTTTTGTGGAAGCATTGTATGTTGATCCTAAGTTTGATGATTTATAAATTCTCCTAATCCAAGTGAAAGCAATGTTAATTCATGTGTATTTAATAAAGTATTCTAAATACCAAGAATTAGAGCCAAGTGAGCCAAAGATACAAAAACAAACAACAAATGATAATAATAAGAAAAAGTAGGAAAAAAATCAAGCTAAACAAAGAATATAAATCATATCCCTCTCAAGGGGAATTATCTAAGAAGAAGAACCCTCAATGTGCATAATGAAAGAAAGTTGGGCATGACAAACACCCATTTTATTTAAAACAAATTTATGAGTTGAAGCATCTTCTTAACATGAATCAAATCAAACTGTCATCAATTATGTCAAGGAGTTCATATTTTTATTCAATGTCAAAGTTAGAGTGACAAATACAGAACACACTTGTTGGGTAAAAGCACAAAACTAAGTCATGTTTTAGGCTAACTTATCAGCACAAATGAATTTAAATAATTCTTACTAAAAAGTAATTTTAGTTAAATATATGGTCTACATAGAATCATTATAGCTAAGTTATATATTGGCTACAACTTTTCCAATTGGAAGTGTCTACTAAATGTATATTTAATACTACTTTTGGTCTAATTACAAAAACAAAAAACTCGATGTTTCAACAACTCCTTCTCTTATAAATAACATTTTTATTGAAATGTAAAAATACCCTTTACTAGATCTATATGTGAATTTACAAAACATATATCTTTTAATATTTTAATTAGTTTTTTATATTTTATATTTTATTTTTATTGAAAGTAAGTTATCAGCACTAAAATATAAGGTTGATTATCTTATCATGGAAAATTACTAAAATTTATTAAAAAATTCAAAAAAATATGATGGAGAAGAGAAAAGAATCTATGTCAAGATGATATAATTCTTTTCTAATTTGGATAAATAATTAAGAAAAAAGGTGGTGGGAATTGGAAAGAGTTATATTTTAGCGCACACAACTTTTCAAATTTATTAAAAAATAGTAAAAAATATATCCATGCACTAAAGTTTCAAGTTATCAATATACAAAAAAAAAAAATTCAAGAAAAAAAGGTAAAATTTACTAAATAAATTGTGGTGGCTTCTGTAACTTCAATTTCAGCATTTTTTCAACAACTAAATTATAGTGTTTACTTTATAAAAAAATACATAAAAATAATTTTTAAAATTTTTGTTAAAATTACAAACATAAAATAGACATAAGAATATAAATTTTATTAGTTTACATAATTTCAAAATTCTAAACATATATTTCACTTTGTATTGATTTAATTTAAAAAGTTGAATCAGCATTGGCCATTTCCTTTGTAAAAGTGTGACACAATTTTGTACTTCTACCTTGTTGCATTTACATATTCTAATTCAAATAGGTGAATAATTGATTCTAGAGCTTCACATAAAATATATTCATCACATAGTATGTTCTCTTCATTTAAATTTTATTCATAATCACATATGACAAAGATATTCTTTATGGGCCTTAATTTTCAACCAATATCCTTTCTATCTATCAAATTAATGATGGTTAAGTAGGAAAGAGTGTTGAGTGTACACCAAATTCTATCATCATTTGGGATTAACATAAAAAATATATTATTGTACTTGGAGAGGTTGATCACTAATCTAAGTTGTGTACCTTCTCACATTTTTCTCCTATAGCTCATTTGATTGATGTACATGTGCTATGACATCTAGTGTGGACATATTTAAGGATATTTGTTATGGTTATTTGAATATTGTGGTTCTTTCATCTTCTCAGGATCTAGATATATGTGTTGATAATTCATATCCTTCACCAACTATTCATTCTAATGATGCTTGCATTGTTGATGTTTTGGCTCCTTGTCATTCAATGCAATAGGACTCACGTTGTCTCTAAGAGATTGTTTCATGGGATGATTAGTTGATAGATATTGTAGGTTTTTTGTGTACTCCTACATTTTAGATTTAGGAGACACCTTTGATCACAATAATATTCACTTTGATGGAGATGATCCTTCTTTATTTTTTGTGATGGAACACATTGACCATCTTGATAACTATCTACATGATAATTCTTCACAGTTTGACATCAATGTAGATAATTAGGAACAACATTTAGAGGAGTGAGATGCCTTGTTGTTGTACTTTACTATCTAGTAGCTCCTAGATTTTCATCTTATAGTAGTCTACATTAGAACACTTTATTGGACTGTGTCATCTTCGAACATCAACATGGATCTATCCTTGAACATACTTTAGATACATCACACTCTATCCTTGTTCTATCATTTTCCTATTAGGAATGGGAATACATTCTAAATGAGACATTTTTTTTTTTTTACCACAGGGGAAGAACATTGTTTAACAATATTATATTATCTTCAACATTTAATCTCAAGCATCTACCATCATTGTAGGATAGCCTAATTTGAGAGGGTTTTCATAGTCTCTCTCACTCTACTCTCTTGTGGGGGTGATTTTTTCCTCACATGGTGTTTTGTCTATATAATTCATCACTAAGAGAATATTTTTTCATTTATCTTTTGGAGAAGATTTTTTCACACTTGATTTTATCCTTTTCTCTATTTGTGAGATATTTTAGTATATTTTTACAGGGGTTCTTGATACAACTTTGTAGCCAAGATCATCTTGAAATTTTTGCATTTGTGTACATTCTCCCTAAGTTGCACTTAAGTGGGGTGTTGGTGTGGAAGGGGTATTGTACCTATTTTTATGCCTAGAAATTTGGATGCTTATGTCATAATAATACATGTTACTTAAGTTCACATAGGGAAAAAAATAGGATACTTCACACTTTTAATGGATAGTTATCACTTTTCCACCATAAGTAGATGATAACTTATCACTTTAAGTCTCAACTCATAAGATTATGACACATGTCCTAATCTTATGTAATCATATATTCACCTTGACCTACATAACTAAAGGGTCCCCTTTCTAATCAAACACACGTATATCATGTATTTATGTTTTATAATTTTCATCTTGGGTAGAATATCATTATTCTCTCATAGTTGATCTCTCAGTTTCTTCAATGAAGTACCTAAACCTTAGGTGGCTATAATCTTTTGCCAATCCTACATTGTATAGAGCATTCTATACCAACTCTTACATTATATCAAGATTTTATTAAATACAGCAACAATATAAAACATAATAATAAACATGTGTGTAAAATTGGATATAATTATTATTTAATTAAACAACATAATAAAATTTCTTGACAACTACAACAATGAATAGATTGATAAATATATGAAAAAATATAATATAATTAAACACCTTATAAAAAGGGCCCAATTAGATAGAATAAATAATTTTCAATATATGCATATTAAATTAAATGCCAACTTGATCCAACTAAAACTGTGTTTTAGTAAATAAAATCACTATCTATCTAACATGCTACATGAATTAGTGAATTTCATGATAACACGAGTACATAATTTCTTATAAAATAAACTACAAGTTTAATTCAAGACAACATAATATTTTGTCAACTATTTTTTTCATGGCTTCCCACTCGTCTTCCCAATCCCCAGAGTCGAACCTTTCTCTCATATCCATGGTGACTAGGAGAAATGATTCCCCTATTAACAAAACCCTTACTAATGGCTCTCTTGTCTACAAACCATTTTTCAACAATTTCAAACTTAGATCCATCCACTTTGCAGATTTTGTAGTGTTTTCCTTTCATTGTAAACATCTCTATTATCTCTCTTCTTCAAAATACCCTTGCAAACCTACTCCATAAACCCTTAAAGGAATCTTCTACACAGATGACTATATATCTCTCCTCCACCTCCTATATTTTGAAGGTTGTGTTGAGGAAGGAGGTAATAGAATACATCTCATACTTTAAGGAGCTAGCACTTATTGATAGATTTTAACATTTGTGGCCATATTTTTCAGCATAATATTCCTAAATTTTTTAGAATTGGAACCCATTGGTATCAATTGAACTGGAGATTGGTCCTTGTGTTTGTGCCTTCTTTATGATTCTATTTGACACTACAGGTGATATGGATGTTCTATCACTAGGTATCTTGAAATGCAATTCCCATGCTTCATTCATTGTCATTCTATACCTTTTTATAATCCCTAGTGGGATCCTATTGATTTTTCCCTACCTGGGCTAAGTTGCACCAACCCCTACAATTTTTGTGTTTTGATACCTATGAATCTATTGTCAAAAATTTTGACAACTTCATCAAAGTTTACCCTAATAAAACCTTTTTTCTAGCACCTCCTTTGTGAGAATTCTTGTGGATTTCGACCTCTCTAAACAACTTTTTGCTAAGATGACTCTTATTGTCAGAGAGTTACATTTCAGATAGATCATGGAGTATGAAAGGACCTCATTCAAGTTTAGACACTATTTTCCAATTGAGCATTTAGACTCATGTTCTCCAAGTAATTCTTGGCTTCACTCTTCTCTTATCTAGTGAAAATATGGTGAAAGGTGTCATCTTATGGTCCCCCTTTTGGATTTTGATTCTACTTTAGGTTCTCCTTCAAACTCTGCACTCCCCTCTTTGATTATATTTCCCACTTTGTTGGCTTATGTATTATTGTCCCTTGTGGCCCCTTGTTAGGTGTCTCTTACCTATTTTGTGGGTGTTGTTCTTATTATGGTGGCCCCTACTCTTAAAACTCCCTTTATGTTAGATCATGCTACTAGTGCTCCTCTAGCTCATCCTAGTACTCTTTCAAGAATTGACCTTATCACATCCATTGTTCCCAACTCCCTTTCTCTATACTACCAAGTTCCTCTTCTCAATTTTCCAACTCGCATTTTTGACCTATCTGCTTCTTCTCATGGTTCTACTAATATAATTCCCCTAGTTTCTCCTAACAAGGATATTTCTTCTAGGATAGTTCTTTGAAAAATATAAAAATGGTCATTCCTTCTTGACCCTTAAGTCTAAAATTATTCCATTGGAACCACTCCTTGGTTTTAAGTTTGAATTTCATTACTTAGTGGTTTATGTTTAATTCTGCTTTACAATATTGGATTTATGTTGGCTAGTGGTAACTCCACTATTTGGTTCTACAAGTGCATGTTGTTCTAATGGTTTATGTATGATCTATCACACATTGGGACATTTACCCTCTTACTTTTATAATAAATATGATGTTTTTTCATAAAAAAAAGAAATGTAATTTAAATATAAAGGAAATCTAACTATCTAACATAACACGCTTTGAACAAGAAAATGATAGCATACAATTTTGAAAAGAAAGAGAATGATAAAAGAATATTAAGCATAATATCTACATAAATGCATAGTATTGATGGGTTCCATGACATGACTACCGTATATTGCAACTAATTTATATCCTATTGGTCTATAGACTTCAGTGATGATGTTGAAAATGTCATTCTCTATAAGAATTGTCATCAAGGATGCCCTTGAGAAAAACTTGCAATGAAGGAATTTCTAACTCTAACATATAATTTCATCAACATTATAAACACCGTTATGGGGCATAATACCCATAGTTGTATAAATACTTGTTTGATAAGCTCGTATTAAATAGGAAAAAAGAATGTGCCAAAACATACCATGTTTATTAATACTTTTTGAAAGGATAATATGGTGTAGAAAAGTGAAGTTGAAGTGATGTACCATTATCACAAATAAAATGGGAACGTAAATCAAATAAATAAATGATATTATCAAGAAGAAACTCACAAATTACTTTAGCAAATATAGATCGAAGTGGAATGGTTTTGAACCATTTTGTAAATTAATTAGTGGCTAAAACATATGTTCCTAAAATTAAGGAGGATATATTATCTCACTAATGTTTAAACCCCACACAAAAAAAGGCCAAGGAAATACCTGGGATTGGAGTTCCTAAGAAAGAGCATGGATAAAATTTCTATGTTGTTGATATTATGGGATGTTTTGGTAAAGGAAAAAAGTATTTTCCCATAAGTTACAAATATTAACACATGTGAAGAAATTTTTGAATCAAATATTTACCACCAAAATTCCCCTCACAAGAACCTAAATGGGATTCCTCAAAATAAATAAGGATCAATAATTTTTTGAGACAATAAAGGAGCACAACATTATATTATTACTCAGGATTTAGAAAGGTATCATTACACAAGTATTGAATTATTACTCAGGTAAAATTATAATGTTTATTGATCAATTGTAAACAATATTTATGCAAGAGGAAATCAGTTTGCTTGATAACTATTCAATAATTGCTTAATAAATAGCGACAAATTTTTTTCCTAATATTCGACAATGTAACTCAATAAAATTTACCCCTTGTTACACTTCTCCAACAAATATATCCTTGAAATAAAAAATTGCACCTTTCCAAGGAACCCCCCTAAAGGATTACACAACAAAAATATTTTATTACAATACATACACATTTTTTAGAAGATATTTATTTGAAGAAACAAATCTAGAATTAGGTGGAGATCCATCAATATTCCTCATGACCCTCAAAAGGTTGTAGCATCAATCTAAATTCTTAATTTTTCACTCCTAAACTCTTGAATCACAAACACTAAACAATTCAACAAAAATTTATATTGAGTTGTTATAGAGCTCCATCAAGTTATTTGATGACCCTCATAATGGTATATTTTTTTACCACAGTCTAGTAAACTATAAAGAAAGAAGAAAAATTGTAATGATGGAAATATTTCATCCTTTAGTGCCACCAACCTCCAAATTTACTGAATTACACTTTATCCATTTAGTGTCTCGTGTGATTTTTTGGAGGCGTCGTCAATTGTAGCAATGTTATTCTTTTAGGTCAAAGAGTAATTATTTGAAGATCCATTTGAACCTTTCACGGTTCTCTCTTGTGTAGCATGGATGGCTCTAAGAGCACAAAATGTTAGAATGATCATTATTGTTGCCTTTTCATACAAATTATGAACTCATGCAAAATCCTTTAGCCTAGTAAGAACTAAAGATATTTTCAAGAGAAATAAATGCAAGAAGGAATAATATGCTCCTTTTATATTTTCTTTTTTAGTCTATAGCCTTAGACATTCTTTTATGCATTTTCTAAACTCATGAACAAACCCCTCTTCTAGAATTCAACGTCTCAAGTATGACTTAGAATATAACCTTTTGATTTTAATAGAAATGGTTTTTCTTTGATGTCTTGAATAATATAATATGTTGAATAACCTTTCTCAAATATTTTCTCAACACATCTCCTCAAATATATTATGCATTACTAAAATCCTTACCTATGTACTTATTTTAATTTTGAAACTAAAAACTTTACTTGACCATGACTTCCCCTTTTTACAACTTTTAGAAACCAATCATGAGTAAATTTTAACAAGAATGAATAGAAGGGAACTTCAATAACTACTTCTAACCACTATAATCATGTGCACTATGGTATTAATATGTTAAATTCTCTTTCATATAATTAAAAAACATATAGAATAAGTGATACCTTCCAATTTTAGATTCCTTTCATATACCTTTATTTAAGTGTGCATGGCTTATCAAAAACACTCACTTCTAGTTATTATTTGAACCCTTCAAATGGGTGTTTTAAATGTAGCTACTCATACTAAATATGGAATATGTAACGTCTAAAATATATTTGCATTGTATTTAGATACTCTCCAACAATGAAATATGAAACATCTATTTTAGTTTACACATTTTTCTTATATAGTATTGTATTTAAAAGTGGTCTCAACCAATAATTTTTTAACTCTATAGAAAAAAACTTCAATGCAATAGAAAAAAGATATAGTAGTGGAATTTCTTTTTGAAACCATGCCACAAAAATCATGTCATGCCTCTCTATATGCAAGCAGACTATGAAGCATACCTCTCAACACAACAACTACACAAATGATATACCTATATGCATAGGGGTTAGTGCAGGATCATGGGGGGCCAAAAAGTGGCAATGTGAAAAAAATAGCCTTCTCCACTCGCCTAAAAACGTGAAAATCCATGTTGAGTTTTTGCTTGGCCTGGGTGTCAGTACACCTTGGCATGGTAAACACCTAAGAAAATTAGATATCGGATAAAATTGGATATCCGATTTTTATAGGTAATTTAAAATTAAAAAATAAATTATATAATATATAATGTAATATAATAATATATTATATATTACATATTATATAATATATAATACATTATTATATTATATTATATATTATCTAATACATAATATATAATATAATATTAGATTATAAAATTTTATATTATATTATATAATATAATAATATATTATATATTATATTATTATATTATATAATATATTGTTATTTTAAAATAATTTAAGTATAAAAATTAGATTTTCTGAGACAATATAACTAGACTGTGACACCTTGTGAGTTATTTTTAACCCATGAGCTACGCGATATTTTTTGAATCCGATATCCGATTAGACCTGATATCCGGTTATTAGACCCAAATTTGCTAAAAAATACATTAGAAGGTGGGATTTTTATTGTTTTCAATCATTTTCATTCAATTTTTGTATTTTTTTAATGTTTATTTGTTTTTTCAGTGAAAATATGGTCTTTTTTCCATGAAAACTAGGTTTTTTTAAATCAAATACAAAATTGTTCAAATTTGTTAACTAAATTCATTTGTTTACATTCAATTAGGTTAAAAATGGGGGATAACAATGAAAACATTGATCAACCACAACCGCAACAACCAAACCCTCTTTTTCCAAACCCCCCCTCAATTCAAGATTTACTTGCACAAAATTTGAACTAATTGAGAGGGATTGCAGATGTCTATCATTTGATCCCTCGCCTAAACCCAATGTTTGATCCCCTCACGTCAATCATAAAGCGTATGGAAACCATCACTGAGAAGCACAATGCCACTCTTTTGTGGCAAGATTCTATGAGGGAACAATATGCGGATGGCTTGTCCTATAAGGAGATCAAGGATCTCAAGATACCTAAAGTCGTTATCGCCACATTGTTTATGAATCCCTGCACTGGTCAACCCGTAGACCCCCCAAAAAAAAAACTTTCTATTACAAGGTGCACAAATGATGGTATTGTGAAAAACTTTTGGGATCATTGGTGGATGGTTTTTGACAAACCAACCAAAAATAATCTTGATGTCCCCTTCTACTTCATAAAAAAATTGTATGCTGAGTTTGTTTTAGGAGAACATGTGAACTACTTTGACATCGAACCTTTCTAGGATGTGGGTTTAGGTATGCCCCAAATAGACCTAGGGTAGTCAGAGTAGTCCAAGGCCCATATGTCCCCCCTCCTCCTGTTGATCCCCCACCTCCAGTGCAGCATCCAGATATCATTTGTGAGGAGGCATCATGGATCATATCAGCTATTCACTCTTTGAAAATCCTTTTGGTTTCTTAGGATAGTTCAGTAGCTTAGCCTACTTTTGATGGTAGCGATGCATCTGGTGGCACTGACATGTCCTCCTTGGCTTCACACATTTGTGTGCCCCATAGTTGTGTCATGTGTGGGCACGTATGCTTGGGTCCAGTTGGACAACTTATTGATCCTCCTGCACATAGTGCAGATTATGAGGTGCATGAGATGCATGATGCACCGGATGTTATGACATAGATTGGAGGATATCCTTGGGAGTCCTTGCATGCTAGAGGTAAGGAGGAATCTTCATCATACTTTGATGATGTAGTGGTAAGATTTGTATTTTCATAGTTCATTCTATATTTTAAATGAATATTTATAATCTAGAAAATATTCAGTACTAATTTTTATTTACATGGTCTATTTAACACTTGATGATCGAGGAGGAGTTGACACAAATCCAGGAGGGCACCTTGACGACCATTTCATTTGGCCTTGATATCTTGATGATACATATATTATTGCACCTATTTGTTTGTATTTTATTTTACATACATGCTCATCATTTATATTGGTATTAATTATATTATGTAGTAACTTGCACGTATATCTTATTTTACTCTTGTAGGGCACAAGCAGCATGAGTGCGAGGCTGTGTGATTTAGGATCTAGTAATGTAGTTAGAGACAAGGGAAAGGTAATTGAATGCAAATATGATTGAATGAATAGTTTAAATAACATAGTGATTATACACGTCTAGACATAGATTGATAGTTTAATATACTTGTTGTGTATATGTATAGAGAATTCTTGGCTTCACATCCTTGTTGACTACACCCAGTATACCTGATGATGAAGAATAAGAAGAGATGCCTCGAGTACATGTGTGTTTGTTTTATTTTGTGTTTAGTAGATATAATTTGTTATTATCAATGACAATTATATGCTAACTTGTATCAATGTCATGTTTGTAAACATATGTAGGTTGTTTATGAAAATATTGAAAACATACCTCCTCTATCGAAGACATACATCAAGAGTCCTGCAAAGCTAAAGAGAAAACATGGAGATGAGGTAAACAAGAATAGTTCAATTATAGTTCATTTTTATGTTAACTTTTTGAAAGTGAGTTATATAATATAACTAATCTTAATCGTGGTTTGTTTTTTCTTGTGTAGGATCCTTTAGTGCCAAGCAGTGCTGTGAAGAGGATTGATTTTGATGATCCATCAGCAGCTTAGGATGTTATAGATAGTTTTGGGATGCTTACATGTCTAGTTGGCATGTATATTTTGTATATGGACATACATTCACGTATATAGACATATATTTTGTTTGAGTTGGCGTTTTTGCCATATTTGTGTATGGACGTACACTTGTAATCATTTGACATTTTCATCTATACAGAAGTTGATATTTGATCATATAAATGGTTGCTCATTTGTGCATGGTGTTATCATGGAAATATTTAATCTTCATTCCAATAATTAACAATGGTTAATAATGGTTATTTAATGAACAATATAACTCATTTCATTTCATCGTAACTGATGTTTGTATAATGAACAATACAATACAATTCATTTAATGAAAAATACCATTCATTTAATGAGCAATACAATACAATTAATTTAATGAAAAATACAATACAATTAATTATTACCCTATGCATGTTCCTATTCCCCCCCACCCCCACTTGGCCGAATGCTCAGGGTCATACCCTACTGACGTCGTCCCTTGAGCACCCTAAGTGCTAAAAATTGTCAAAATTTTATGGGTCATAACTCGGAATCCATAGCACCTATGAATGATTTGTTTGAACCTATGGGGCCACAAGAGGGGTTCCTACAAAAGCCTATCTTTGTTTTTCAAGTTTTCCTACGGTTTTATTAGGCCAACATTTTTTTGGTTGGTGAAAAAATCATCAGTCTCATTCAATCGAATGTTGTTGCGTGGCCAATTTCACGTTCTGCTTGTCAAGCTAATGAACCGTGGGCTCTAACATGTCCAGTTAGGCATTATTACCCTATTCATTCTCCTATTTTTCCCCTCGACTCAGTCAAACGCTTAGGGTCATACCTTACCGACGTCGTCCCTTGAGCAACCTAAATGCTAAAAATTGTCAAACTTTGATGGGCCCTAACTCATAATCTGTGGCACCTATAAATGATCTGTTTGAACCTACGGGTCCACAAGAGGGGTCCCTACAAAATCCTATCTCGGTTTTTCAATTTTCCCTATGACTTTATTAGGGAAGTATTTCTTTGGTTGGCGAACAAATTGTCAGTCTCATTCAATCAAATGTTGTTGCGTGGCCAATTTCTCATTTTTCTCATTGTGATAATGAACCGTCAGCTCTGACATGTCCAGTTAGGTATTATTACCCTATGCATTCTCCTATTTTTCCCCCCCACTCAGTCGAACACTCAGGGTCATACATGTTGGTATTATGGATGACTTCGTCATGTGCTGCATTGGTTTTGTCATTGATGTCAACACTTATCTTCTTGGAGGTCTACATTTTTGATTTGGCATTATGGTTATATTGGTTTGTGGCTTATGCATAGTCATCGGTATATGTTCACCAGCAGGTTATATGGTTCACTGATAGTGATGATCACTTGTTATCATCTGGAGATCATTTGGTTATGTCGAAGACATGGATTGGATGTTTGGATTTGGTGCTTTTCTTATTGGTCTAATTGGGTTGACAGATTTGCCTTTATCAATAGATAGGTCTAGGTTATGGAACCGTACATGATATCTATTCCATATCAACATGGCACATCTTGAAAATGGTTTATTGATTAGATAATGTGTAAATTGTATTGATCTGACATATTGTATCACATCAAGACTTATTTGTAATTGATTTAATTGTAATATCTTTAGTGAGCAGACCTTAACATTTGGTCTTAGGTTTTGTATATATAATTGTAAGATCTTATTGAATATTGAAACATGGTATGAGGGTGTGCAAATATTGAAGAGCTAAAATAAGAAAATCCTTGTGCCAATCACACACACATTATCTGAAGGTTGAAGCTGTTTGGCACTCATGTTCAAAGCTTAAACCGATACTGAATCCATCATTGCAGATGCTATATTGAAGCAGTACATTGTTATTGGATTTAACCATCCAACTGTAGTCAGTGTGACTCCTATTTTGTGATTGAGTAGTGAGCTCTAGGCGGTTGGCCTTTCTGCATGTGCAGACCCAATTTGTATACACTTACTATCTGCAGTAGTATCATCTGATTGTGGGTAGGGTTTCCCACCATGGTTTTTCCCCTTACCAGGTTTCCATGTCAAAATCTTTGTGTCATGTGTTGTGGATGTTGTTTATCTTTCTGTTACATGCATTAAGTTATACTGGTACTGCTCTAATATTTCATCTACTTTACCAGCATTAATGTTTATTTTACCGGCACTAAGTTTCAACTTGGATTAATTGGTTTTGGTTTGTAATTTATTAACATTTGGTTGACAACTGATTCACTCCCCCCCCCTCTTAGTTTTCCTTCCCGATTCCTAACAATTGGTATTAGAACTAAGTCCTCTTTTTGTAGAACCCTAACAGCTTTAGGAGATCCTATGGTAATAAATATTTTCAGGAAGGACAGTCTGAAACTTGATGGAACTGACTATCATATATGGAATATCAGAATGGAAACACATCTGAACTACATTGGAAGAGGTATATGGGATGTTACTAAGAATGGCTATGTTGGTCCCACTTTGAATCAACCTCATCCACCAACATTGGCTAAGGACTTGGAGAATGATTGCAAACCAAGAGAAGCACTTCTGAGTGCATTATCAGATCAACAAATCATGGGATTATCAGACCGATCTACTACTAAAGCTATCTTGGGTTAAATTGGAAATATTGAATGAGGGAGATACCATAGTCAAGATTGCAAAATTGGAATTTTACCCGGTCGAGTATGAAAATTTTAAAATGGAAGAAGATGAAAGAATTTCTGCATTTATGGAAAGAGTTAATGAAATTGTTTAAGGAATACAATATTGTGGAGGATCTTTAAGTGAAGATGATTTTTTTTTAAAGTTTTAAGAGCTTTGCCACCGACTTACAAAATCAAAGTGACTACTATTAATGAGTTGAGAACAATGCCTAATACATTAGTTACTAGAGATACTTTGGTTGGAAAACTTTCTGCATTTGATCTTGAAGAGTTTGGTCCTATTTCTATAGTCAAAACTGATTTACCTTTCAAAGTATCATCATCAGAATCATCATCATCATCTGACAAAATTGATTGCAAAGCACTTTATGCAAAAGAAATTGAAGATATGAGAAGAGAAAATGAACAACTTGAAGAACTTGAAGCACTATTAGCAAGGAAGATGCCTAAAGGTCCAACAGGAAGTAAGTATGAAGGTAAAGCACCTTTCAAATGTTTTAATTGCAATAAAGTTGGTTATATGGCTTGTAGATGTCCTGATAGACATGCAAGATTAAGGGAGGAAGCAAAAAGAACATATAAACCTAACCCTGAATATCAAAGATACAGATTTAAGAAAAACAAATATAAGTCATGTTACTATGCAGATCAAGGTGTTATAGATGATTTAGATGAAGATCCAACAGATAGTGGATGGGATTTTTTTGCAAGAAAAGAAGATCAACCGGCACCTATTGTCAAACTGGTAGAGTAGGCATTGGCAGAAAAAATTGAAGAAAAGAATGAATGGATTATAGATAGTGGATGCTCGCATCATATGACTGGTGATAAAAAAAATTCTTACCATTACAAGAAATTCATGGAGGTCTAGTAAGATTTGGAGATGACAAAGCTTGTTTAATCAAAGGAAGAGGAACTATATCCCTGGATGGTAAGCATAATACTGACAATGTTTATTATGTCAAAGATTTAAAGCATAATCTTTTAAGTGTTGGTCAGTTAGTGGAAAAAGAATTTCAGTTACAATTCAAGAATGGAAAATGCAAAATCATGAATAGAACTGGATTGGAGATTGCAACTGGTAATCAGACTAAAGGTAATATCTTTCAATTGAATACCAGCAATAAGACATGTTTGATTGCTCACATTGATGAAAATTGGTTATGGCATAAAAGACTCTATCATGTGAATTTTGATTGTATTGTAAAGATTAGTTCAACTAAGGCAGTAAGGGATTTACCTAAGATTGTGAAACCTCATAATCTGGTATGTAAGGAATGTCAAATGGGAAATCAAGTTAGAACAACATTTAAGAGCATTTATGAGAAATCCAATAATATTCTTGATTTAATTCATTTTGATTTATGTGGTCTAGCAAGAACAAGAAGTCTTCAAGAAGATAGATACTTTATGCTAATAATTGATGATTATTCTAGAATGTGCTTGGTTACATTTCTCAGGGATAAATCAAAAGCTTTTGGAAGATTCAAGATATACAAGTCAATGATAGAGAATGAAACCAGCAAGAAAATCAAATGTTTGAGATCATATCAAGGAGGAGAATTTACATCTAGAGAATTCAATGCATTTTGTGAAATGAATGGAATCAAAAGATAATTATCAGCACCCCGGACACCCTAGCAGAATGGAGTTGTGGAAAGGAAGAAAAAAACTATTCTACATGCAGCAAGAACCATGATGATAGAAGCAAATCTACCTCATGTGTACTGGAGAGAAGCAGTGAATACAACAATTTACACTTTCAACAGAGTTCACATCAAAAGTGAAACCGATAAGACCCCTTATGAACTATGGTTTGGTCATACTCGTACTCTTAAATATTTCAGAATATTTGGAAGCAAATGCTATATTAGAAGAGATGAGTATATTGGCAAATTTGATCCTAGAAGTGATGAAGGTATATTTCTTGGTTATTCATCTACAAGCAAGGCATATAGATGAAATAATAAAAGATTGTAGAAAATAATTGAGAGTCCTAATATGAAGATAGATGAACATTTTAGAGGAGATTCAAGATCTGTGGAACCAGTAGTTGAAATGATTATTAATGAACCGATATAGATTGCACCAGTACAGAGTGAAGAACTAGTCACACCGACATCATCTAAAAACTCAACTGTGACTAAAGAACAACAACATGTGAATGTAAATCAGAATATACCCAGGTATGTAAGATTGAATCATTTAGAGAATCAGATAATTGGAAATAAGAATCAAGGTGTTATGAATAGAGGAAGATTTGCAAATGAAGAGGTATGTTTAATTTATCAAGTTGAACCAACATCAATTGTGGAAGCATGTCAAGATGAACATTGGATAAAAGGAATGGAAGATGAATTAGAACAGATTGAAAAGAATAATACTTGGACATCAGTTCCCTAGCCTAAAGACAAAAATGTAGTTGGAACTAAATGGGTATATAAAAATAAAATTAATGAGGATGGTGAAGTAATCAAAAACAAAGAAAGATTAGTTTGTAAAGGTTATTCACAGAAAGAAGGAATTGATTATAATGAAACTTTCCACTGATAGCCAGAATTGAGGCAGTTAGACTATTTCTTGCATTTACAGCTCATAAGAACTATAAAGTTTATCAAATAGATGTAAAATGTGCATTTTTGAATGGAGATCTTGAGGAAGAAGTTTACATTGAACAACTTGATGTTTTTTAATTGACAGATGATAAGGATATGGTTTGCAGGTTAAGGAAAGCTTTATATGGATTGAAGCAAGCCCCTAGAGCTTGGTATGCTAGATTGGATAAATATCTTTTAAAGCTTGGATACACAAAAGGTAATGCTGACAACAATTTGTATTATAAAGTTACCAATGATGATATTTTGGTTATTGAAGTATTTGTGGATGATATCATTTTTGGAGGTGAAGAAGGATTATGTAAAGACTTTGCTAAACAAATGCAAAAAGAATTTGAAATGTCTATGATTGGAGAGATAAAAAAATTTCTAGGTTTACAAATTTCACAAACAGATAGAGGTATATTCATATGTCAACCAAAATACTTGAAGGAAATTTTGAAGAAATTTGGTATGGAAAACTCCAAACCGGTAAGCACCCCTATGACTAAAACTAATAAATTGACATTGAAGGATGATTCAACTCCTATTAATCCGACAAGGTACAAATCTATGATTGGAGGATTAATGTATTTGACACAAATCAGACCTGATATAGTGAATGCAATATGTATTATATCTATATTTCAAAGCAATCCTAAAGAAAATCATGAATCAACGATAAAAAGGATTTCTGGTACCTACAAGGCACACCAAATCTTAGTTTATGGTATCCTAAGAATGACAATTTTGAGTTATGTGCATATACAAATGCTAATTGGGTAGGAGATGTAGATGACAGAAAGAGTACCACTGGCAATGCATTATTTCTTGGCAGAAGGTTCATTTCATGGATCAACAAGAAGCAGACTTGTACATCATTATCTATAGCAAAATCATAATATGTTGCAGCATAAACTAATTGTACTCAGGTATTATGGACCAAGCAAATGTTGAAGGATATCAAATTAAAATGCAAAGAACCGGTAATTATTTATTGTGACAATTAAGAAATAATTGATATATCAAAGAATCTGGTATTTCACTCTAAAACAAAGCATGTTTCTATTAAGTACAATTTTCTGAAAGAGAATGTTGAAGCAAATGAAGTGAGATTGGTTTATGTGAATACTAAAGAGAAAATTGTAGATATTTTTAAAAAGCCTTTTCCTAAGGAGACATTTGAATATCTCAGAGAGCAGGTTGGGGTAATTTCCCCACCGACAGAGACTTGAATGATGAAGATTGGCATCAAACCGATAGAAAATAATAGAAAAATCTTTTTTCGACTTTGATGAAGGAGAGCTACTACTCAAGGGGAGTAGTTAGCTATATGTTAAGTTATGTTTTGATTCTTAACTTCTTTGCCATTTGATGTCAAAGGGGGAGAGATATCTATGGAAAATCATTGTACTTTGGAGAGAGATGTATTTTTGGTTTTTCGCATTCTATTTTTGGCACTTAGATGTTTTTCCATCTAGTGTTGCCACCAATGCCAAAGGGGGAGATTGTTGCTATTATGGATGACTTCATCATGTGTTGCATTGGTTTTTTCATTGATGTCAACACTTATCTTCTTGGAGGTCTACATTGTTGATTTGGAACTATGGTTATATTGGTTTGTTGTTAAACTCGCACATTGTGGTCCTGACATGGTTAGTGGCTTATACACAGTCACCGGTATATGTTCACAAGCAGGTTATATGGTTCACTGGTAGTGATCATGACTTGCTATCATTTGGAGATCATTTGGTTATGGCGAAGACATGGATTGGATGTTTGGATTTGGCGTTTTTCTTATTAGTCTAATCGGGTTGAAGGAAAGGTTATGAAGGTGTTTGGCACTCATGTTCAAAGCTTAAACTGGTACTAAATCCAGCATTGCATATGTTATATTGAAGCAGTACATTGTTATTGGATTTAACCATCCAATTGTAATCAGTGTGACTCCTATTTTGTGATTGAGCAGTGAGCTCTAGGTAGTTGGCCTTTTTGCATGTGCAGACCCCATTTGTATACACTTACTATCTGTAGTAGTATTATCTGATTGTGGGTAAGGTTTCCCACCATGGTATTTCCCCTTATAGGGTTTCCATGTCAAAATATCTGTGTCATGTGTTGTGGATGTTTTTTCTCTTTCTATTTCATGCATTAAGTTATACCAGTACTGCTATAACAGTTAATCTACTTTACCGACATTAATCTTTTTTTTACCAGCATGAAGTTTCAAGTAGGATTAATTGGTTTTGGTTTGTAATTTACTAACAATTGGTTGACAACTGATTCACCCCCCCCCCCCTCTCATTTGTCCTTCCCAATTCCTAACAATACCCTACCGACATCATCCCTTGAGCACCGTAAGTGCTAAAAATTTTCAAACTTTGACGGGCCCTAACTCAAAATTTGTGGCACCTGTGAATGATCCATTTGAACCTATGGGTCCATGAGAGGGATCCCTACGAAATGCTATCTCGGTTTTTCAATTTTCCCTATGGTTTTATTAGGGTAGCATTTTTTCAGTTGGCAAAAAATTCGTCAGTCTCATTCAATCGAATGTTTTCGCGTGGCCAATTTCTCATTTTGCTCATTGTGATAACAAACCATTAGCTCTGAAATGTCTAGTTAGGTATTTATTACCCTCTCCATCCTCCTATTTTTCCCCACCACTGGGTCAAACTCTCAGGGTCATACCCTACCGACGACGTCCCTTGAGCACCCTAAGTGCTAAAAATTATCAAAATTTGACGGGCCCTAACTTGGAATATGTGAAACCTGCAAATGATCCATTTGAACCTATGAGTCCATGAGAGGGGTCCCTACAAAATCCTATCTTGGTTTTTCAAGTTTCTCTACGGTTCTATTAGGGAAACATTTTTTCGATTGGCGAAAAATTGTCAGTCTCATTCAATTGAATGTTGTCACGTGGCCAATTTCTCATTCTTTTTGTCATGATAATGAACCGTCAGATCAGAAATGTCTAGTTAGGAATTATTACCCTATGCATGGTCCTATTTCCCCCCCCACTCAGTCGAACGCTCGGGGTCATGCCCTACCGACGTCGTCCCTTGAGCACCCTAAGTGCTAAAAATTTTCAAACTTTGACAGGCCCTAACTTGAAATCTGTGGCACCTGAGAATAATCCATTTGAACCTACGGGTCCACAAGAAGGGTCCCTAAAAAAGCCTATCACTGTTTTTGAAGTTTCCCTACGATTTTATTAGGGCAGCATTTTTTCAATTGGCAAAAATATCACAAATCTCATTCAATCGAATGTTGTCGTGTGGCCAATTTCTCATTCTGCTTATCATGATAAAAAACTGTTGGCTTAGACATGTCCAGTTATGCATTATTACCCTATGTGTGCTCCTATTTTTCCCCCCCACTTGGTCGAACGCTCGGGGTCATACCCTACCGGCGTTGTCCCTTGAGCACCCGAAATGCTAAAAATTGTCAAACTTTCACGGGCCCTAACTTAGAATTTGTGGCACCTATGAACAATCTGTTTGAACCTACGGGTCCATGAGAGGGGTCCCTACAAAATCCTATCTCATTTTTTCAATTTTCCCTATGGTTTTATTAGAGAAGCATTTTTTCAGTTGGCAAAAAAATTGCTAGTCTCATTCAATGAAAAATATAGATAAACAAGCATTACATTGTAGACACATAATGATCATCAATATTTCCATGTATTGTATACACATCATTACCATTACACTTGCATGTGACATCCATGAAGGGATATGCAAACATGATTTTTTTCATTATCAATACAACTACACCAATGTACTCATGTAGAGATACATTGAAAATCATCAATATAACTAAACCAATTTGCTCATGGAAAATGTATATCATCATAACAAAGTTACATCAATTCACATCCATATACAAATACAACATCCCACTTCATTTGCATCAGACATCCTCATGTCCTAAGAGAAAAGCTTACGTACAGCAATGCCTGCATATAAATGAAGAGCAAAATAAGAAACCTTTTTATGCGGAATGAATGTGCTACAAGAAAAAAATTATAACACTTAATACAAATTATTTTGTCAAATTATAAATAGATCATTTGAAACATTTTGAATACATACAAGATTGTATAATTACGAAACTTGCTAGTTTCTCTACAAAGTATACAAGCATAACTTTGAAGAATGATGCATGTTGATTAAAGCCCTTCTCACTGTATTTCTCTGCATGGCTGAAGATGATGATAGATATGGCCATTGATAAATAGAAATACATTCACTTGACTTAGTGTTTATGCACAAAGGAATATGTACCATCACCAAGAGTAAATTAGTCAATGGTGAATGATCTAGCATGAACCTGTATTTTTAAGAATTGTTAGTCTACGCATAAAATACATGGATGAACATAAAGGCTTTACGATAATCACTTCACTAGAAATGGTGATAATAAATGAAAATGTGGGATTATAAACCATAAATATACATCCCTTTGAATCATATCAAGAGAACCCACTATGTTGATGCAAAAATCATAATGTGACACTGTTGTATGTCATCAAAAAAGACCTACATGAGCATAAAGGTTTTATGATAATTATATCATCACAAATTGTCAAATAGTGTTGTCTAATAAAAAAAATTGTAAAGCTCATGAAATGCATGATAATAAGTCATGTCACAAAAATAAATCCCTTCCAATTATATCGAGTGTACCCGCTATGTGAATGCAAAACCATGTTGCCAAAAATAAAGGTTCATCAATAGACCTGCATTTTGAACACATCCTTAATATACACTTAACAAAATTGAACATTAAGGTTTAATGATCATTGTTTGAAATGAAATGCATGATAAAAAAATAAGGCACCATTAAAGACCTACTACTCAAGTATTCCTGAAGGGTCATCTCTTTGCTTAAGAGTATACAGTATTGCTTCATGATCAACTATAGTCACTGTCCATAGCTCTTTGGTCTTTGGTTTTTCTTGATGCTTCATAAACTTGACATTTGTAGCTATAATAAGGTGTGAATACATTGGAATGGTTTTGTGTCTCTCATAGTCTTCAAATGCAGGTATGCCATTCTTTCTGATCATGTATGTTCCCAACCAAGTTCCCACAACAACAACTGAACATGTAGGATATGTAAACCCGTCATCATCTATCACCGGTTATGTTAGCTTCTATTTTCCTTGTACACATCATGCCAACCAATATTCTAATCTCTCTTCATTCCCTTGTGGTGCAACAACTACAAAAACATGTCCTGGCTGTACAAGATCTGATAGACGGTCATACTCAAGTGAAATTTCCATGTCATAGTTTGATAAGGATATTGTTTGAGATAAAGGAGTTAGATATTGGGGAACCCATGTATCAACCCATTCACTTGCCTCACATTGATCCCAATCACACTGAACACAACTCTGACAAAAACAAGCCAACACTCATGTCTAAATGGTCCATGAACTTGCATCTAAGCTAAGAAATGAATGCATCTTTGAATAACCTTTAATTGTTTGACAATCCAATTTGTATCCCACTATGCTCTCCTCAACCAACCATAAGAATCTGGCCACTAGTGAATCAAGAGTACCTCCATGTGATAATGTTGAGCTACACCAATCAACAATAGAATGTGCATCGGATAAATTTGCACCTAAAATCCTCAATTTCTCCTTAACTAGAGCTCTCTTTGAACATGTACCTGCTCCATCATGCTCACCCTTCCCATGCCCTGCCTCAAAAAAACACCAAATATGAGGTATACGCCTCTCTACATGCATTCTACTCAACCAAAAAAACATATGGGCATTCTTGAATTGACCTGTATAGTTATCTCACCATATGATATGTCGATCAATTGCAATATCTTTCTCATGCAAGAACTCAAAAAAATTCTCAAAAGAATGTTGCACATACTCGGAGGAGTGTGATCTATTGTCACTCATATAAAAATGATACTCCCTGATTATCTTCCTATCCTCTTTTGTACTATTAGGAGCATGTCTATATGAAATGTGAACAAAAATAGCAATCTGGATTGAATTGTAGTACTGAGACTTTACCTCATTCTGTGGTTGCAATGTATAGTTCTCTGCAAAATCAACCAGAGATACAATAGTGCCAATTAGGAAAGAGTTCTTACACATCCTAAACTATTGATCCAACCATTGAGACCTATGGGTGTTCCTTGCATACTTGTAGAAAACATTTTCCTTAAGATCCAAAATAAAATCAGCAACACTCACTTCTCTTGAGACTAATTCGCATCTAGAACCTTCACCTCCACTCTTCAAAGTATATTTCACTATCTCATATCTTTTTTCTCAACATAATTCTTTCCAAACTCATGTTCATTGCCCTCATGAAAACATGAAACAAACTTTGACAACCCACCACATTCTGAGCACTTCTCATTCAAACAATCATTTCTATAGAAATAGCAGCCATCATCTCTAGGGCATAAAAATAGATCTTGGAAATACCATTGCACCACACTCCTGCAACATCTCATTAGTATGCATCGTAGAACGAATATGGCATAAAAGTTCATGGTACATTGAAAACTCCACATGGTACTTGCAACAACAAGTATTACGAATCTTAAGAGGAACACAATAAAATGTCTTCAAAGATTCAAAGGCCCTTTGTGATATTTGCAAAGTTGGATGTTCATCACAAAATAATTTGTACAACATTGTTTGGCTTGGTTCCAAGAAATGTTTAGGATGCGTTGGGCAGTCTTGGTTGCCGATTCTTAATTTCAAAATGTTCTTTACATTAGGTGACACTCTAAAATTAGAGTGCCAAAATTGTTGAATCTCCTCCTTCACATTGTCAGTCAACTTTCTATCAGCACGTGGAAGCCTCCCACCAAAAGCCCATGTATCAAGTTGAAGTGGATCATCAAGTCTTTGTCTTCGTGCAAGTGCTCTATCCAAAGTTTTATGTTTTATGTTAAAATCAACACAAATTTGTTTCATTTGACGAGTCTTCCTCAATTGATGGCTTACTAAGGAGGTTATAATCACTCTTCGAGTGGCTCTCTTATCTCTTTCTTTGGTATTATTTCCCATAGAATTGAGAGTGTCAAATAGATTTCTAGCAATAATAAAATTTCTCTCCATCTTCTTGTTCATACGAATCATCAATTTGTTTAGCAATGGTCTCATCTTTGTCATCTTTAGTAATTGAACAAAGAGTTTGCATTTCTCGATCAATGTCTTATTGCTAAAATTTTGGTTGAAAATTTGTGTAGCCCACAACTGAACGGTTCATGTTGACCTCTTGCCTTCAAGATTCGCAATAATGTTCTCTTCAATTTCAAGTAACCATTTTGGAGTTCTTTAAGGTCTATTGGATTTCAAATTTGTCTTTCATCTATGAGAGGTTCTTCATTTTTAAAGTAATTAGGTATTACATAATGTTCACTTGGTTGAGAAATTCCACCTTCAATGTCAAAGTTTTCCATATTTTAACCTCCAATGTCAAAATTTTCCACATGTTCACCTCCTATGTCAAATTTTCTACATTTTCACCTTCATTGTCAACTCCCAAATTTTCACTCCATTCTCACATCATGTTGAGCATTTTCATTATCACTTTTAACATTTTCAATATATTCAAAATTTTCACTTTCAAAATCTACATTTTTATTTTCAATAACTTGTTCAACATTTTTAAATTCAATTTCCTCTTCACTTGAAGTAACATTAGCAATATTTAACATACCTTGTCTTCTCCTCCTATGACCTCTATCTCTCTCTCTATACACTTTAATTTGGTCATTTGAAAGTTTTTTTTTTGAGTTTAGACTTCCAACAACTACTACTCCACATTTACCTCCACAAAGCTCCTCCTAAATGATTGACAATGTAAGATTTGAATTTAAGAATCTCTCAAAAGCACAAATTTGTCTCAACCTATCTGAAAACCCGTGATCATTGATAGAAAACAGAATTTGAAGACTGTGGGTTGTTGGAATCCATGAAATGGCGCACAAGGCTCTTTTTTATTTACAAAAATCAAATATCTGATAAAATTGGATATTGGATTATATCGGATATCCGATTTTAATGTATAAATTTGTGGTCCCCAAAAAATTTTGTGTTGCCACCATTTTTTTTTTACTGTTGCCACATTAATGGCAATGACAGAAATCGAATATCTGATAAAATCGGATATCCGATTTTAGTACTCATATTTTAGAGAGAGAGAGAGATTATGGGGGAGAGAGAGAGGGGGGGGGAGAGGGAGAGAGGGGGGAGAGAAAGAGAGAGAGATAGACATCAGACATCAGGGGAGGAGGAGAGAGGGGGGAGAGAAAGAGAGACAGATAGACATCAGACATCAGGGGAGGGGGAGAGAGAGAGATTAGGGGAGAGGGGGAGAGAGAGAGATTAGGGGAGAGAGGGGGAGGGGAGAGAGATAGAGAGAGAGGGGTAGAGAGAGATTAGGGGAGAGAGAGAGAGAGAGAGGAGAGAGATTAGGGGAGAGAGGGGTGAGGGGGGAGAGAGAGAAAGAGTGAGAGAGATAGAGAGATAGAGAGAGGGGGTGAGAGAGAGAGATTAGAGAGAGAGGGAGAGAGAGAGAGAGAGGAGAGGGAGAGAATATGACCCCTTAGGACACAATATGACCTATAACAATAGAATTTGGTGTGTTAAGGGGTCATATGAACCTTAACAATACCATATGACCCCTTAAGACACCATATGACCTCTAACAAAACCATATGACCCTTTAGAACACTATATGATCCCTCAGTACACCATATGACCCCTTAGAACACCATATGACTCCTTAAGTAACTATATGATATCTTAGGATACCATATGACCCATTTTAACATTAGTACATGACATGACCCCTTAAAACACCATATGAACCATTAGGACACCATATGACCATTTATGACAATATGATGTCCTAAGGGGTCATATAGTGTCTAAAGGGGTCATATGGTGCTATAACACATGTGTGGCCCCTTACGACCCTATATGAAACCTAACGACACCATATGGCCCCTTAGGACCCAATATGATGTGTAACAACACCACATTACCCCTTAGGACACTATATGACTCCTCAGGACACCATATGACCCCTTTTAATATCCTAGTACATGGCATGACCCTTTAGGACATTGTATGACCCCTTAAATCACCTAAAAGGTCATATGGTGTGTCAAGGGTCATATACATTGGTCCTAAGGGGCCACACATGTGTTAGAACACTATATGACCCCTTTAGACACCATATGACCCCTTTAGACACCATATGACCCCTTAGGACATCATATTGTCCTAAGGGATCATATGGTGTCCTAAAGGGTCACCTGGTATCCTAAGGGGTCATATCGTGTCCTAAGGGGTCATATCGTGTCGTTAGGGATCATATGGGGTCCTAAGGGACCACGTGTGCTATAAAACCATATGACTTGCTAGGGCACCATATGACCTGTTAGGACATCATATTGTCATAAGGGGTCATATGGTATCATAAGGGGTCATATGGTATCATAAGGGGTCATATTGTGTCATTAGGGATCATATGGTATCATAAGGTATCATATGGTGTCATATGGTGTCGTTAGGGATCATATGGTATCATAAGGGGCCATATGTTGTCGTTAGGGATCATATGGGGTCATAAGGGGCCATACATATGTTAGAACACCATATGACCCCTTAGGATACCATATAACCCATTATGATATCATATGGTGTCCTAAGGGGTCATATGACATCGTTAGGGGTCATATGGGGTCCTAAGGGGCCACACATGTGTTAGAATACCATATGACCCCTTAGGATACCATATGACCCATTGGACATCATATTGTAGTAACGAGTCATATGGTGTGCAAACAGATGTGTGGCCCCTTAGTTATTATTATGACCCCTAATGACACTATATAACACCATATGACTTCTCTAAACACCATATGAATGTCCTAAGGGATCATATGGTGTCCTAAGAGGTCACGTTGTGTACTAGGATGTTAAAAGGGATCATATGGTGTCCTAAGAGGTCATGTTGTGTACTAGGATGTTAAAAGGGATCATATGGTGCCTTGAGAGGTCATATGGTGTCCAAAGGGGTCATATGGTGTATGAGGATATTCAAAGGGGCCATATGGTGTCCTAAGGGATCATATAATGTTCTAAGGGGTTATATGGTGTCCTAAAGGGTCATATAGTGTCCTAAGGGGTCATATAGTGTCCTAAGGGGTCATATAGTATTCTAAGGGGCATACCATATCTTGAGTGGCCATATGGTGTCATTAGGGGTCATATGGGGTCCTAAGGGTTCACACATGTGTTAGAACACTATGTGACCCATTAGGACATCATATTGTCCTAAGGGGTTATATGGTGTCCTAAGGGGTCATGTCATCTATTGGGATGTTAAAAGGGTTCATATGGTGTTCTAAGGGGTCATATGGTGTCCGAAGGGGTCATATGGTGTTATTATGGGTCATATGGGTTCTTAAGGGGCCACAAATGTGTTAGAACACCATATGATCCCTTAGGACACCATATGACCCCTTAGTATGGGGTCATATGGTATCTTAAGGGGTCATATCATGTAATAGGATGTTAAAATGGGTCATATGGTGTCCTAAGGGGTTATATGGTGTCGTTAGGGGTTATATGGGGTCCTAAGGGTTAACACGTGTTAGAACACCATATGACCCCTTTGGACACCATATGACCCCTTAGTAGATCATATTATCCTAAGGGGTCATATGGTATCCTAAAGGGTCATATGGTGTCCTAAGGGGTCATGTTGTGGACTATGATGTTAAAATGGGTCATATGGTGTCTTAAGGGGCCATGTCGTGTACTATGATGTCAAAAGCAGTCATATGGTGTTCTAAGGGGTCATATGGTGTTGTTAGGGGTTATATGGGCTCCTATGGGGCCACATATGTGTTAGAACACTATATCGCCCCTTAGGACACCATATGATTATTTAGGATTTGTCATATTGTACTAAGGGGTCATACGGTGTCCTAAGGGATCATGTTTATACTAGGATGTTAAAAGGGGTCATATGGTATCCTGAAGGGTTTCCTAAGGGGCTATGTGGTGTCATTAGGGGTCATATGAGGTCTTAAGGTGCGACACATATGTTAGAACATCATATGACCCATTAGGACATCATATTTTCCTAAGAGGTCATATGGTGTCCTAAGGGGTCATGTCATGTACTAGGATGTTAAGAGGGTTCACATGGTGTCATAAGAGGTCATGACATGTACTAGGATGTTAAAAGGGGTCATATGGTATCCTGAGGGGTCATATGGTGTTGTTAGGGGTCATATGGGTTCCCAAGATTCCACACGTGTTATAACACCATATTACCACTTAGGACACCATAAGAGAGCAAGAATATTAAAAAGTCTATAAGGGGAAAAAGGGAGAGAGGTCCTAAAATGACTAAAGTGGAGAGATAGAGAGAGAGAGAGAGATGTATTAGGATGTCTTAAGGGGCCTGAGATGTACTAATGGCCCATCTTATGTAATAGGATGTATTAAGGGGCCTAGGATGTACTAAGAGGTCATATGATTTGTCTTAATAGGTCCTAGGATGTACTAAGGTGTACTAGGTGTCTTAAGGGGTCAATATATGTCCTATGATGTACTAAGGGGTCCCATGAGTCTTAATAGCTCTTAGGATGTACCAAGGGGTCATATGATGTCTTAAGATGTCTTAGGATGTATTAAGGTGTCCTAGGTGTCTTAAAGGGTCAAAAGATGTCCTAGCATGTACTAAGGAGTCCTATAATGTCTTGCTAGGTCCTAGGATATACTAAGTGGTCCTAAGTGTCTTAAGGGGCTAGATAGGTGTCTTAAGAGGTCCTAGGATGTGCTAATGGGTCCTAGGATAACATTTTAACATCTAACTATACATTTATAACATTTATACATAACATTGAAAACATCCAAAACATATACATAACATTTAAATGTATCAGAAATAAATTTAAACATTGAAACATATAAATAAGTAGGTAGGTAGAGAGAGATAGAGAGGTATATAGAGAGAAATAGAGGCAGGGAGGGATTGAGGGGAGGTGCATAGAAAGAGAGAGGAGACAAAGAGTAGAGAGTTAAGGATGTGAGAGAGAGGTGGATAGATAGGTCTAGATTTTGGGAGAGAGAGAGAGAGGAGAGAGATAGAGAGAGGTAGAGAGGGATAGAGGAAGAGTAATATGGAGATAGATAGGTCTAGAGCTTGACGGAAATAAAGAGAGTGATATAGAGAGAGAAAGAAAATATTGATAGGAGCCTGTTGATTGCTGGAATTATACTAAGTCTGAAAATTTATAAGATCTTTTAAATTTTAGGATTCACATTATAACTCCTAGAGATCTGAAACTAGTCTCAAATATCCTGGCAATATATACATGAAATTTAACTTAAAGTATAAGAAACACTTAAATGTTATATTTCATGTATATATAGCTTATTTTTAATAATAAAAAAATAACAAAAAAAAGAAACGGGATCCCGTTTTATTTCCCCTTTTCAAAATGGGATCTTGTATCCTAAAAGGTAAATGGGATCCCATTTCAAAAATATTTGAATTTTGGCCCAATTGTTCCTTCAGATTTTGGCTTGGGAAATGGCTTAGAGTGACGACCCTTTGTCTTGGACTTGGTTTGACCTGCAACTTGAAGGCCAAATCAATCTTCATACAAAATAATGACTTCAAAAATATATCTAAACACCAATTTTTAAGAATTTTTTTAAACAATTAAACCCATTATAGTAGGGACTATCTAGATTCCAAATATATAATTTTTTAAAAAATAGATCAATTTTTTAATTTTAAAAATAATTTCTAATGAAAGAGGTTCATAAACTTGAAATAATAGGGTTTTTTAGTTTCTTAATAACTTTTTTGTCTTTAAGTTTTTTGAAAAAAATTATATGGCATCAACTTAGAGACAACTCTATATAGTTTTTAAAAAAATAAAAAATGTTAAGTTTAGGTCGAATTATGCTTGCCGTACATGACGATTTTTCAAAAAAATGATTATGCCCAATAGAAAATTAACAAAATAAAAATATAGAAAAAAATTACAAAAAATATCCTCATCAAAGGGGAGTGAGTTATAGATGTTTTCCCCAAAGGATTCAAAAAAATACTTTCATTTAAGTCAATTTATGCTTGTTGTACACGAGTATAGTATGGTCTTGAAAAGTGACTTTTAAACTATAGGTTTTAGTGATGCCTATTCAAAGTTAATTTTAAAGATCTGTGTATTAAAATAAATTACATATTTAGAAAGTATACTTCGAGCACTACATTATCTATTCTTGACTTTTTCCAGGACTCACTCTTTAAGTGCTTCAAATTTTTAGGTCAAACAGGACGAAATCTTAAAAATAGAGAAAACACTTCCACTTTTTAACGAAAAAGTGTACTCAACTTCTTGCAGGTACCTAAATTCTAATTGTAAGATGGGATGATTGGATAAATAATGTTTTAAATCATCAAAGGATTTTTGACAAGCCAAGTTTCATTTAAAAGTAATATCCTTTTTCAGAAGATAAATAAAAGGGTAAGTTTGAACTACTAGTTATGAAAAAATTTATGAATAGCCTGAGTCTTTCCTTCTAAGCTACGAAGTTGAGAAATATTTTGAGGTGGCATCTTAACTATAGAATAAATTTTCTTTATATCTATCTCAATGCCATGATCCAAAACACTAAATTCTAATAGTTTTCAACTACCAATTCAAAAGATACATTCACAATGATTCAAGTGCATGTTATATTTACAAGTGCATTCAAATATTTGTTGAAATTTCTTGACATAATCTCAGTTTAAAATGAATTTGGCCAAGATATCATTGACATAGTCCTCCAATATTTTATAGATGTAATAATAAAAGATAAGAGTCATAGCATATTGATATGTTGCGCCAATGTTGTTTGATCCAAAAAGTATGACTACCCAACAAAATATTTCTCATGGTGTTAAATAAAATTATTTTTAAGTTGTTCTTAGAGATTAATAAATATTTAGTTGTATCTAGAGAAGCCTTTAATAAATGATAATAAGGAATGTCTTGCTTGGGAATCAATGATCATGTCAATGTTACGAAGTGGAAATTCATATTTTAAAGAATCTTTATTAATATCTCTAAATTAAATATACATTTCAATATTTTAATCTAATTCAACAACAAGAACAATCTTCAAATTCCAAGGAGAATAGCCAATAGGGTGAATGAAGCTACCTTCTCGGAGCTTCTCATTCTTATAATTAACCATCAAATCTATCTTAGGGTTACCTCACCATACTAGATTACATAGAACACTTCAATATAAATCATCAAGTCCATATTGGGCTCAGGCTCTCACTAGGCACCAAAATACTAAAATTTTATGTCAAGGAACAACACTATCTTCTAAATGCCACAATAACTTCCAAATTTACATTAAAACCCCTTTTTAGCCTCTACAACCTTGTAGATATTATTTTCCCAACATAAATAATAAGTTAGCATCATGGGTGTATTCTCATGTAAAGTTTCTAATAATGAATGATGTGAAATCATGGAAATTATCATTTATAGGGTGGGTAGATTTGAAATGTAGATTTTTATGTAGATTTACATATGTTCTTGTGGGCATAAGGATTAGATAGTATAAATATGAGTAATTCAAGTGGTCGTTATTTTCTCTTTTTATTTAACATGCTGCTAAAATGGTCTATGAATTCAATTCACACCAATCTACTTCATTTGTAAGGAGATTAAAGTTTTTAGTTTTTTTTATTAATGTAAGTTGATTTTTTGGTAGGGCCTAATCCTTGTTATGAAGAAAAAGAGTTACCCAAGTGGTAACCAAACCAAGAATAGAAAAGGATCATCAAAAGAGAAAACCAAGAAAACTATAGTGTTATGACAAGACAAAGAATAGTTAATAGAATAGAACAAAATAACAAATCTGACAGTTACATAAAATCAGAGTGGGGGCTTGAAATGATCATAATGGGACAATTTGTATATAAGGAGCATTGAGATACTAGCCTTGTTTGTTGCAAAAAACAATAATCAAATAAGCATCATGTTTTTTAGTAGAACCATTTGGGATAGGGGAGGAGGCAACCTCTAAAAAAATAGATGAACTAACTAGATGGGCAATTGGAAATGAAGAGGGAACCAAGTAGTTTGATGAGACAAAGTTAGGAGCAATCCAAGGAATAGAATCCAAATCTATAGCAGAGGAACCAACAAAAATTGGAGTCTGAATAATGAGACTAGACAACCTAGTAGGACAATGTGGCACCAAATCAACAAAGGACTTTGAGTTACCTTTCAAAGTAGAAGGGAAGAAAGTGAGATGACAATGATTACCATTCTTCCACTGGGTGGTGGAAACATCCAAATGAGACCAACATGAGAAAGACGAAGCCATAAGACCCATAAAAAAATAGCTTTTGCAATGGAACAAGATCCCTTCATAGTCAAGCATTTGGGTCCTAGGTTGCCTACACACCTTTAGGATTATCTTGATAGATAGTAGCTTTGATAGGTCAACATCCTCTAGGAAAGAAAAGGAAGTATGGGAGAAGTTGTTGGTATTAGGGTCAGCATTGAGGAATCGACCCAACATGTTGCCAATAGCCTCATAGGTTGAGTTTCACCAAAACTAGAGAAGGTAGGGAAATCAAACCAATACAAGAGACACATAAGATAAATTTGATGAATGTGACAATAGTTTAGTGCATTACATTCCTTGTAGTGGTATATTCCATACCATTTATGGATTTATGTTGCTCTATTGTAAATTATTAAGCATGATTTTCTATGCATATGATATATTTGGTGTATGTAAATGCATGGTTTATTATTCCTTATGGTTTTAGTTTGATTCTCCTTTAATATATTATAATTTGATTGCCTAGTGGATAGGCACCAACCTACAAAAATAATGATTCAATCACACTCCTTAAAATGAATAAATCTTCAATAAAAATATTAGAGTTAGTAAGTAGGTTTCTTTGCAATTCATAACTCATTCAAACTTTGAAATTTTTTCTTAAGAGATTCATTTCATTTATATTTGTTATCAACTATTTGACAGTTGTTATGTAGCTAGTTTTTTATTACAGGAAAAACAGGTTTTGAAGGGACCCTGAAACCCTTTACAAAGGAACCATTAAAGATAAAAGCATTAAGAAACTAAACGTGTCAGACAATGAAAAAACAAGCAAAGTACTGGACAAAAGCCAGCACACAAGTCCAACACTACTAGCAACAACCAATAAAAATTGAAAAAAGATAAATTACATTATGTTTTTAAGGGCATTAGCCAATTTCTTGCTAATCCCTTGCATTTCTTTGATATTCTCCCTAAGAATTGGGATTTCCTTTGAAGAAACCAAGCCAGTCTTTTTCAAGCTTGCCCTGGTCCTTTTAGTCGCACCTCTAGGAGCACTATCGACATTCCCAGCCTCTTCAGCATCAAGGTCCACAATAGACTTGGTAGGGCTGGGACCATCAAGGTATTTGGCAATTTCCTCCATGTTCCTGGTCACAAAGTTGAGGATCTCCGAAATAAAAATCAAGAAGTTCTTCATGGTAGCCTTCCCTTCCTCCAGCTTGCTGATCTAAACTTCCAATTTCTCCACCTTTTCATCCATTTTCTTTTTCCATTGCTCCAGGTTGCTCTCACCTTTCTATCCCCGCTCTTCCTGATGTTTATCCTTTTTTCCATTTTATTAATTCTTTCATAAACCCATCTATCGAAACCCAGATGAGCATAAGACTGTTTCTTAAGCTTATTCAGGATAAGTGTACCAGTATTCATCTCATCACCAACTCTATCCTTTTCTATTCTCATGTCCTCCTTATCCTTGTTCGGCTCTGTTTCCATTCCCTTGTCCTCCTGATTTTTCTGGTTATCTGGCTCCTCCATGGGCTGGTTGTTGAGATCACCAGGGCTCGCATTATGGGTAGGTTCCTCCTTATTATCCTCATCCTCTTCCTGATTTTCCTTCTCATTACCACTGTCCATTCTAGATGTTTCCTCGACCGAGCTTTTCTGATCAGAATCTTCCTCTTCTCCTCCTTCCTCTTCCCCACTTCCTCATCTTTCCATCTCTCCACCCTATCAGTATCATCAGTCTCCATAACACTACCTTATTTTCCCATATACTCAGGATCAGCCTCCACATCCTTATGTTTATGGCTCAATTCCGTGTCCTCCACATTTTTCTCCACAAAACCTTTTTTAGCCTTTTTACTCTGTTTCTGCTCATCCTTGCTTGGCCCAGAATCCTCACTTTTCCTCTTACCTTTGCTCGGGGACACCGACAGCCTTTTGTTTTCCTGAATCGCCAAAATCCTACAATGCTCATAAATGAGCAAAATAAGACCATAATGTAGCACAAGAGAAGAGGGATTCTTACTATGCTTGTTCAACGAGCGTGACAGGGATGTGAAAAGCTAATAAGAAAGAGACACCCTTTTCTCATGCCTAAAGTGTTTCAGAAGCACAAAGTGATAGGTATGGACCCTAGTGAAGTGAGCCTCCATAGTGATATACTCCATAATGGCATTAAGCACAAAACCCCAAAAAAATTTAATTTTAGATGCATCATAATAACCCCCAGATGCTTTGCCTAATTTATCTCTCTCCTTATCTTTGTGCGGAAAGAGCTTCACAATATTATTGGAGACTTTCAGGTTCCTAAAGAAATTGAGACTAGTATGGGGCATACCTGTGACCATAGAGATGAGGTTTGCGTCCAACTTGAATTTGACACCATGGATTTTAAGTGCCATTTTTCTAGTTTTCAGTCACTCTAGTAACCGCTAAGTTAACTCTGCTTTTGTCATAATCCACCAGTTTTTTCATGAACAACGTCATAAAACCCTTTTCCAGCTTCATCCAAACCTTGGGCATCTCCTGCCATCTAGAAAGGTTATCAGGTTCCTCTCTTCTAAGGTCACCTCCCATTCTTGAATTCATTCTGCAATTTTTCTGCTTCAGCAAATTCAAAGCGAGCTTCTAGATGACACCCGGACACTTGAAAATAAGCACCCACAAAGCATGCAAGTTTTTAATATTCTTATTTAAAACTCTGGCCTTCTGACAAGCTATCATTTCCTTGTTAAATTTTTTATGTTTAATCATTAATACAACCATGATTAAAATCCAATCTTTCTTTCCCCATAATTTTGTCCTTTCTAGTGAGGTCTTTAATATTGAGCTCAATATTATCTTCGCGATTCTATATGCTTTGTTTTTCGGATATAAATCCAAGGTTAGCAAGACCATCCGCGATGGTATTCTTTTCCCTAAAGGCATGCTCAATAATAACAGATTTAAAACTAGTAATAATGTCTCCGACCTTAAAAATGATATTTTTGATGGACCATGAAGGCTCAGCTTCACCCTTTAGGCATTTAATAATATTAAGAGAATCTCTCTCCAACCATAATTTGTCATGATTGAGATTTTTAGCAATAATCAGAGTATTAAGGGCAGTGGAAGCTTCAGCATAGTGTCTCGTTTGGTTACCCAAAGGACCAGCAACAGCCACAAGACAACCTCCAGCAAAATTCTTGACAATTCCTCCATATCCAGCATTGCTAAAATTTCTCTTAGATGCCCCATCGAAATTGGCCTTGATCCATCCCTGGGGAGGAAAGCTCTCGAAAAGACCTTCTCTGCCTTTATCCTTGCTAATTCTGCTATTGGAAAGGTTCCATCTTTCATTAAAATCTTCTTTCATAGATAATCTAGTATCAATGTCATATAAGCAATCACGGATCCCTCTATAAATTTTATCCACCACCACTTCATGGTTCACACTTTTCTCCCTAAAAATCTTGTTGTTACGCTCCTTCCAGATGTTCCAGGTGACAATGGGGAGAATAAGTTTCCAAAGCTCAACATTCTTAGAATTAGAGCTAGGGCAAAACCATTGCTGTCAGAACTCTTCCAAAGAGTTCAGGAAAACCCAGCTCAACTTCCACTTATTAAGAATTATATTCCAAATATCTTGACCGAAAGTGCACTGGTAGAGGATATAGCTAGCATACTCCTCCTCCCTGCAGCAAAGAGAGCACCTGTTAGGAAAAAAAATCCACGTTTATGGAGATTATCAAGGGTTAGCACCTTATTTTGGATAAAGATCCAAAATAAGATATTAATTTTGAGAGTCAAATTCTTCCTCTACACTTTCGCCCACAGAGGAGTCTGATCCGGAACTTTGTAATGAATAGAGATAGCTGAAGAAACAGAATATCGCCCATCAGAAGTTTCCTTCCAAATCATACAATCCTCAGAATGCTCCATGAAGATTTGGGAAGAGAGTGAGGTCTCCAAAAATCTTAGGCCCGGACAAACGTGGCTAAACTCAATCCACATACCATTTCTCCAGTAGTCCCTAACAAGCTCTCCATACCTGCTTAATATTTGACCTAATGATAATAATAGGGGTCAAACATATATTAAGTATTGCTAATGTTGTTATAGTCATGTTAGATTTTAGCTGGCTTAAAACTTTATTAAAGATACGTCTAGACATACTCTCCAAAGCCTAAAATAAGCTCAAAATGTAGAAAGGATTACCCACTCTCATCAATGTTCCTTAAAACCTCTATAGTTTGTTGATAAAGCCCTATTTTACCCTCGTGAAACTGACATTGTCTTCTAAGATTTTGCAATATCTTTGTACTCATTTCCATAAGCCAACCTTTCATACTCATAAATTTGCATTGTCCTCCACATACTGCCCCACTATTCCAATGACCTCGACTATACATTAATATAAACATACTAGAGATTATTATATTTGTTTCGGTCTAATTTAAAATAAAAGTAAACAAAAATCTTCAAACCGTTTTCTTAAAGTGTGTGGTATTGAAATACCAGTAAAGGAAGATCCAACCCACACGGTCCTATTTCTCAACTTGGATATAACCGAATAATAAACAACGTATATTCATTAAAGTCAATGAATTTAATGTGTATTGTAGGAGCCTCTATAATTGATATAGAATTGATTCAATAATTTCACCGAGAGGCGACCTACAATGGCATTCATATTGTCCGTAAACAAAATGCCAGTTTAAACAAATTTTGACGTTTGCATGCATGTCTTCCAAAGCCTGGTAGTGTGGTTGGCAGTGGCGGCACGACAGATGCAACCGGTGGTTACTACAATTTAACGCCTTCGATTGAAACATCTCCCTTAATGCACCCTCACAACCATAATCTGCAGTAGATGCCAATCATCAATGCTGACTGAAACGCGTCAAAGAGTGGACGATTTTAAGAGGAATGGAAAAAATTTAATGAGATGTTCACGACAGTGGTGGAATAGTGGGCTTAGATCTATAAAAGCAAACAAAACGATAGTAAAAAATTCATTTTGCTCATTATCTCTCTGAATCTTAGCCACACCACCTACCAGCTGCTTATTGATGGCTCTGAATCTTTTGTTTCATAGTTTCTTGAGGATGTATGTTTGCCTCTTGTAATTTACAGGAAAGGAGGCCAATTGAGGTGAAAGAACGAAAAGGGACGCTGAAAAGGTTGTGGTTGCATCCTCTGTTTTTGTACCCTATTTTTTTCCTTTTCTTTCTGCACTTTCCTAGCAACAGTTCTGGTTTTTTATGATTTTTCCTTTGAAACGTTCGCTGAAATGAATAAATAGGATTAACGATTCTGGAAAATGTTAAGATGATTAATAAATATCTAAGTTGTTGCATGGTCGTTAATTTTATAGGATTAACTAGTCTGAAAAATACTGAGATGATTAATTAATATCTAAGTTGCTGCACAGTCATTAATTTTATAAGTTATGTTTATCATCAGAAGTTTACAAAAGCAACGAAAGTGTGGAAAAATTAGGTACAAAATACAATTAATTGCATGCACAGAAATTACATATTGATTTTAAGATTTGAAGAAGAGCCAATAAACCAGATGATTTGATCTTTAAAATCTACAAATGTGCATCCAAGATCATGAGATTTGTAGTTTCACAATTTAAATACCATTTTCACCAAATTTTGCTGCCTAAGCAATGATGGGCAAAATAAAATTTTCGTAATTGCTTCAATTTCCACTACAAACTGAAAGTAAATTGAGTGCAGAAGATTGTGGTTTTAGTCTCGTAGATATGGTAAATGTGGAATGGTTTGGTGGCTTTAAATCCCTTTGATTTCATTTGTTTTAAAGTATTATTGTTATAAAATTAAATAATAATTTTAATTTTAATCTATTAGACTTAAAGGTGTAAAATTGATTAAATGGGTGCCTCAGAAAGATATGTCTTGATGAATTTTATATAGATTAAATTAAACTTTAAGATATATATACTAGTATAAACCCTTCCCCTATTTAACATTTATAATTTACATGCTGTATTATTACTTTGGCATCATGCATATAAAAGCAATGATTTTATTGGATCTGAAATTTGCCGCAACAGAAGAAACACAAACTTATTGAAACAAATAAACAGCTTATTTATCACCAACAACATTACGTACATTTTCTTTTACATAAACTGTATTATTCACTGAGAGGCGATCTACAATGAGATCAAAGTTGTCCGTAAACACAAAATGCTTTCGAGAAAAATTTGACGATCTCATGCCTGTTTAAATAATCTTTATTAAATCATAGTCTTTTACACGTCCAACAACTCGTGCAAACAAAATATAATGGTTAAGGCGGCTCTACTTCAATAGCTGTCAGCTACGTTGGTGGATTTGAGTAACGGTGTACAGGAGAAAAATGCCACTTAATCCAATTTTGTAGCACATTGCAGATCACCCTCTGGCATTACATTTTGTAGCCCATTACATACCACCATGGGGTGTTACATATTTTTGCATGAAAAAGATGACTTATAGTAGTTAGTATTGCAAATGTTGCCACATTTCTTCACTCATTTACAGTGGTTACAAATGTAACGGCTCTGTTGTGTTAGTGGAATTGAATAATGAGCAAACCATTCTGGGGCATTACATTTGCATGGCAACATAATGGAAGAGTGGTGTCCTCTTCTCTCCCTATATTTTATCTCTTTAGGAGTTGGTGTTCTTAACGGTGAGTCTTTTTCAGAAAATCTACAATAGTGTTGTGGTAAAAGCATAGTAATTTCTCTCCTGAAAAGATATAATGATTCATAGAAAGGTTTGTAGACTCCGTGGGTTCCTTTTATTTCTGTTTGTCTAGCATTTGACTAAATTTTAGAATGAGATAATTCTAATGGACTCATGTAATGATTGTTCTTAGTGCAAGCTTTGCTGTATAAAATGTCTAAACAGTTCTGAAATATTTATTTTAAATGCAGCTTCAACAGAAAATGGATCTATATAACAAGTTTTGGTGTCAACTGCAGGTGTATGTAAATATTTTAAATTTCGGTAGACTTTGTATTTGGTTATCATTTTCTTGTTAAAATATGAATTTCTTGAATCGTGCAGGGAGGTGATACCAAAGGTGGGGAATTTCTTGAATTGCCTGAGGAAGGCATCGTGTCCATAAATTTGTTGCACATGTGTTTTTCTATGTCATATTTGTCATATTTTTGGCATATTTGTCATATTTTTGGCATATTGTGTCCACGAGTTGAGATGTGTATGACACTCATCTTCACCTGTATTCAAACAAAATATGAACAAAATATTTAGAGCGGTTGATAAAATTAGTGTAACATTAGTTTTCTTTTCAAACCTTGTTTCTGTTGGGAGACGAGAGAAGAACAATAGAGTTTGAGGTAGACAACATGAACGTCAGGCGTAAATATACAACAATTAGTGCTATTGAAATTCTGTTTGGCAAGTATAGGTCTTACCGGAAGGAGATGTTAGGGTATTTTGGTCAAGTGATGGAAAAATTGATGTAATTTAGGGTTTTACCTTTTGTAGTCCGAAACATTTTAGAGAATGTGACGTGCCCATTTTAAAATACCCGGTTTATTGATTCAACATTTTTGTTCTTAGCCTTGTACCGACGGAATTTTTTTTGTTTAAATATTATATTTTATTTTCTTATGTGTAACACCCATGTGACTGATAAAACGATTAATTTAGGATTAATTTGTTTTTTAATTGTGAAAATTGCAAATCTATATTCTATTAGGTTTGAGGGTCAATTATAATTAGAGTGTTTTATTTTTTTGTTTTCTTATGTGTCTTTTCTTTATTGTAATGAATAAAAGTAATTGGTTATTATTTTAATGTAGGTAAAGAATCTATTGTCTAATTTATAGATGAGTTGGGATGGCATAACTATTTAAAGTTATGTCAGTAATACTTAAACATATCTCAATGTTAATGGGTGGTGAAGGTTACTTTGTAGGGTTGACCTTCACCTCAAATTTGATTCATAGTAGGTGTAAATGTGACTAACATAGCTGAAGTTGAAGTTGAAGTTGAGTTTGATCTTTAGGATGGTTAATTAATTGATTAGTTGATTTTAAGTTTTGTTAGCAAAATCTATAGAAGTGTAGTCAAATTTGAGTTTTTGCATATATATAGGGTAAGGATTATTGCTCAATTAGGATTAGGATTCATTTAGATTTATGTTTAGTGTTAGAGTTAACTAAGAATTCAAAATATTGTGCTCCTTAAAACAGATATCTCTCGGCGTATTTTACATATATTTTTTAAAATATAGGTATACTAATATTACTCAGAGGCATACGTTGTTTAATTTGGTCAGTAATTTTCTCCACGCGTTTTTGCAGTCTTCAAAAGTCACTTGAGTATCCTCACACAACTCTACAGCTAGCCCCCTTTGAGCGACAGGGGAATTCAATTATTGAATCCGTAAAAACTCTTAAACAAAAGGATTGAAACACCAAAACTTATACTAAATATATGACGCTTTCAAAGCTGCCCTCAGCACATAGTATTTTTATGCACAGGCTTTCCCTTGACAGCGTCCAACACTCTGACTAAGTAATTACGGATATATCTTCTGACTAAGTATTTTTATGCACAGGCTTTCCCTTGACAGCGTCCAACACTCTGACTAAGTATTTTTATGCACAGGCTTTCCCTTGACAGCGTCCAACACTCTGACTAAGTAATTACGGATATATCTTCTGCATTATCCAAATGGCATTTATCTGCAGATTTCACGTGGTATGGAGTGAACTGACGTATTACAAAAATCTCTAAATATGTATATTCTAATGTTTAAGCATATATGGTAATGTTGAATGACATAATGCAGATAACCACCTAAATTAGAATTGGAATTATTCAATCCATTTGTTTTAATATGTGATTGTTGCTTCCCAATTAAGGAGGGAAAAAATATATGTTTAATCAACTTTTGTTGAACAATTCTCTGGGATTTTCAATAAATACACCATTTCAGGAGTTAAATCTTACAAAATACATTTGAGTAATTTGCATAGATTAGAGCAGATAACAATGAAGAAATCTATTACTTTTTCGGTTTTGGCAATGCTATGGATAGTTTCTGCAACTGCCGATAATTATTATGGACTGGAGGTGGGCTATTATGGCTATGCGTGCCCTCAAGCTGAATCCATTGTCAGGTGGACAGTCTTTAAAGCTCTAGAAAGGGATCCTACTTTAGCTCCGGCCATTATAAGGATGCATTTCCATGATTGCTTTGTTAGGGTTAGTATTTCACTTCAATTCACTTCCAGTATGAGATAAAACTCGGTAAACTATGATAATATAATGTTTTATTGTTTACAGGGTTGTGATGGATCGGTTCTTATAGATTCCACACCAGGAAACACTGCAGAGAAAGACTCACCTGCAAATAATCCAAGTCTTCAAGGCTTTGAACTGATCGACGAAGTAAAAGCAGCATTAGAATCAGTTTGTCCTGAAGTAGTGTCATGCGCAGACATAATTGCATTTGCTGCAAGAGATTGCTCATATCAGGTATTATTAAATTATGAAGTAGCCTGTAGTGGTGCTGTGTATTTCAGTTATGTGAATTCAATGTTATGTGTTTTCAAATGTATGATTTTATGTATATAATAATTTACATAGATATCTTAAATATATTTATTTAATATTTTGATATATAACTGATTGTCAACTCTTAAACTAAAAGTTTTTGTTAACACTCTTATCTCATTACATTCCATCTCAAAAAAAAAAATATCTATTTTAATAATTTTTTGCCATTACATTCCACCCATTGTTATCACTGTTGTAAAATGCCTGTCCACATTAAAAAAATATAAAAACTTTTTTACGTATGACTCCTATTTTATTTTTCAGGCAGGCAATATTTTTTGGGAAGTCCCCGCGGGACGCAGAGACGGAAGAATTTCTTCAAATAACTCAATCCCAGGGAACTTACCTCCTCCTTCCTTCAATGTCAAACAGTTGACAGATATATTTATGCAAAAGGGCCTCTCTCAAGAAGAAATGGTAATTCTATCAGGCAAGTGTAGCAATATCTAAGATGATAACCAGAAACTATTACATATGCTCAAAAAATTCTTATGTTAATGTTAGTTTTCTGATTCACAGGTGCTCATTCGATTGGTGTATCCCACTGTTCCTCATTTAGCGACAGGCTTTACAACTTTGCCAACACGGGTGCTGGAGATCCTACTCTGGACGCTCAACTAGCCCAGCAACTGAAGCTTACCTGTCCAGTTACCCCGCCTCCTGACCCAATTGTACCTATGGAAACCGTTTCACCATCCACGCTAGACAATGTATATTACACCGAGCTTCTCAAAAACAGGGGACTATTTACCTCTGATCATACCCTACTAACGAATCCTCCAACTCTAAAAGTTGTTGAGATTAGTTCAAGCTATCCATCAATATGGAAGACCAAGTTTGCCAAAGCAATGGTGAAGATGGGCACCACAGAGGTACTCACCGGATCTCAAGGCGAAATTAGAAAAAACTGCCGAATCGTAAATTGACATGAAGAGCAGCTTTTTACTTGTTGATGAGTGTGGTCATGTCTTCTGTAAACGGGCTTTCTGTTAGAGTTTTTTTCAATAATGTCTCTTTACACTTCTTGCCAAATAAGCGAGGTGTGAAACATGGGGGATTTTAATAATCTAATTTTAGATTTTTTTCAATAATTTCTCTGTACACTCCTCGCTAAATTTGCGAGGTGTGAAACACGGGGGATTGTAGTAATGTACTAGCTCAAGTTCCTAAATAGGGAGGAGTGAGGAGTGAATCTAAAGATCGTGCAAGATTGGCCAATTTGATAGAATAAGCTGCACTCCCTATTATAGATTTGGCTTGTTGGATTGTCCTGAAGTGCGTATTTCCTTGCCGTGAGGAGCCAGATGGGACAAAGAATTGGTGTGTTTGACGAACCAAAAGGAAGAATTGGCAAAAATTTGAATATAAAAATGTTTTTATTTTTAAACTATTTAGTATTTGAAGGGAATAAGTCAATCCTGATACGTAGCATTTGTGACTCTATTATGGGTGGCGTAGCCCATCTCTTTGAAAAAGATTTTTGAAGGGCAAGAAGTTTTCCCTTCATTAATAAATTCTAATTGTTTTTTATTTTAATCTAAAATGTTTATTAATATTTTTAACGTAAATAAAGTGAATGGTTCAACAAGAAACTTTTAATATAAAAGCAATCAATCATAAGTTTAAATTAAGTTTGTGATAAGTAATATGGAAAGTTAATGAGCATTGTATTGAGTGACAAATTCAATTATATGCAATGTAAAGAGACATGTTAAAAAAGAGTCTACAATTGCATAATATTATCTCACCAAAGGAGAAATGAAAAAGAATCACTCTTAAACTCTTTCTTAGATTGTTTTTTATTAAGGGAAAACAGGTTTCGAGGGTACACCAGGTTTTGAAGGGACCCGAAACCCTCAAATTTTGCCAGGATTTGGAACTTACAATGAAAATTTTGCTAGTAAAGATAGGCAAATAAAATCAATAGACCATATCAACAAATCTGACAAATGTCAGCCAAAAGCCAACACAACCAAGATCAGAATAAAGCCAACCAAACTAAAAGAAAATCATTACAAAATCTGTTGGCAAACACAACCTAAGCCTTTAAATGAAGTTGATGAACTCCCTCATCCAAACATCAGGGATTTTCAAGTTACCCCTCCCCATATTCATAAAAATCGAGCAGCAAAAGGCTAACCTATCCCTTAACCAAAAACCATCACAATCTAAGTCAGGCCTTTCAAAACTGTCAGCATCTAGCCAAACATAAACAAGGGGGTTTTGAAAGGCTCCCCTAACCTTCAATTTGGGTTTTTAAATGTCTCCTAAAACAACCAAACTGAACAAAGAAAACCACAAAAAATCCTTCAGAAACCCCATTTCAATAATGGAAAGAGAAAGAAAGGCAGACAACCTACCATCCTTGGTTCTCCCGCAAAGACAAAACCGAGCAATGACAGCCCTACACCAGTCCAATTCATCAACAACAAAACTAGCTAGTTGACCAAAAAGCCCCTTAACCACCCAATCACAATGCAGCCACTCCACCTCCATTGGAGGGCACAACACCTAAAGATAGGCACTCCACCTCCATTGGAGGGCACAACACCTAAAGAGGAGAACCATGGGAATGAGCAGCAATAGAACAAACCCTCAAAAAGATACCAGCAGGGGAAGCATCGAGGGTGCACACCGAAGAAATAGGTCTACCGCAAGTGTAAAGCTCCATCTCCAAGGGAACAACCTCCACCTCAATAGGCTGAAAAAGTTCATCAGAAGGAGAAGCCACACCAACTGCAACCCAAGATCCAAACAACCTCTGTCAAGCAAAAATGGCTCAGAAAAGGAACATCCAACTCTAACCCTAGAGAATATCTCCACCTCAATAGGAGATAACACCAACACTACAAGCATAGAGGGAAAAAAAGGATGCCAAGAAGCCACTGAAACTGTAGGAAAATCCACCTGAGTCCATTCCACCTCCATAGAAAAGGAGAACACCTCATAAAGAGAAGCAGGGGTAAATATCCAGAAGAAGACAGTGACAGAGAGGCGGACCAGAGGACCTAAGAAAGGCTCACACCGCACAAAACAAACTCCAACCCAGTAGGCACTAGCACGAGACAAAGCCGCTAGCGTAGGGTTTTTGAAGACAAAACACGCTCTACTACAGCCCCTATAGGCGCCCGAGACAATAGAAGGGAAGGAAAGAAGGGGCCCCGTGTACCAAAGAACCTCTGACAGACACCACCCACTGCAGACACCCTGCCATTTCCAAGCATTGCCATCCTCATCATCACTTTCCCCACCTTCATCTGCGCCCTCTATAACATTGTGGCCCCCCTAAACACTAACAGAATTTCCTATCGCTCTCCCGCCCATCCAAATGTTGTAGCGGTTATTGTTACCAATCTTTCTTAGATTGTTACTTTATAATTGTCAATTTGATTGAGTTCAGCTTTGTAGAATAAATTATTTAGGCTCTATATCCAACCCAATTATTGAAATGATGTTAAGGAGAAAGAAAATATCTTCCCATAAAATTAAAAACAATATTTTATCAATCTATAAGTTATCTATATGGCTATATACATCTTAAATACGCTCTCACAATTTCCTAAGGAATAAGATCTAGACAAAATTTGAGAGTTTCATTGGCCAATATAGTTGTGAGCACTATAATTCTACATTCTTAAAGAGATAACGATAAGGTGTGGTTTGAATAAATCATAAGAAACCTAAATTTATTCTTTACAAATCAAAACTTAACATAGACCTATGCCACACTCACATAGGGTATATATGTTGGTGATAAAGTTATGGTTCCACGAATCCAACAACATGATGAGTATACAAAGTAGTGGCTTATTGAGGCAATCTAGTACCTTATTTTGTGACATCTTCTTGTTCTTGATCATTAAAAGGAACTACTAAAGTTTTTTAACCACATCATATGTTACACATCATCTAACTAACTTATATATGTTTTAATTAGAGTTTCTTATGATTGGAATGAATAACTATATCCCCACCTAGACTATAGTCTCATCACTACTTGATAGGTTGTATAATATTATAAAAAAAATCTTATAGGTGGAATAAAATTACATAGTATCATTAAATATCTTTGAATTTGTAGGCGATTTGATGGCCATTTTGAATGAGCACTACATAAAATGCATAGTTAGATACACTAGCTTGAATCTCAAAATAGCGCATAGTATTATGTATTGTTAGAATAAGCATTATGTATATTTTCTACTTAAAACTACTCTAAAGAATGTTACCATGTAGGTATAGTCTGAATGAATGTTCTTTTCATGCATATTATTTGACTGAGTGACCAAGTGATGTTTCAAAATTTAAGAATAAACATATTAGAAAAATTTGTATGTATAATAATCTACATCATTTAGTTACATTTCTCTAAATGTTAGTGTGGGTTTTTATTTGCATGGTCATAGTTTTTTCTATAATTTTATATAATCTTTCTCAAGCTAATAAATTGCATATTAATGTGATTGAGGTGAGATTTTAAAATCTTCCATGAGAGTTTTACTTTCATACCTTTTAAATACTTTTCATGTACTCTTCATATTTCTTGTGTTTTTTCACCTCCTTCTCTCACATACTTTGTAAATATTTGCATTCCTATATTTTATTTCATTCTTATGAACTCTCTTGATGTTATTTTACTCTTTTATTCATTGATTTTTTCTCATCAATTTCTAATTCTATAATGTTATTTCAATCTTTGATTATTTATATTTGAAAATGAGAAGTTTCTATTTCTAGCAGTAATTTCTAGGTCTTCATTTTTCGATAGATTTTAACATGTTATCAACATATATGGTGTATGAATAGATCTTAGCTTTCATGATTTAGAGAGATAATCACTTAGTATGCATTTTTCCTAAAAACCTTATATGTTATTTTCTTTAACCTTTTCATGATTTAGGAAATTAGAAAAGTTTGACAAAAATAAATTAACCATTAAGACTAAAAACCTTATTTTCTAAAATATTGTTCTTTTAGCCTTTTTGTTCACTAAATAATATTTTTAACTATTTTATAATGTTTAAAAAGATCAATAATTTCAACTTTTGTGTCACAAATAAGTAGAGTTCAAAAACTTCAATTTGCCAGTAGGGTTTATTCATAACATTAAGGAAACAACCATTTTTATGGATATTCTCATGTCAAATGAAATTTATTGTTTTAAAAGGCCCAAAATCCTTATTCCAATATTAAAATTTCCTAGATTCAATTCCAAAATGACAAAATAAATTGAAAATTTTTCCTATAGAATTGTCATATGGTCCTATGTAAGCCATACTATATTGATAAAAAAATAGAAAATTAAAATTTTGTACTGTTGCCAACTGGATTATGGTGATGTTTAGTTGTATTCCCCACCACCATGGGAAGTACCATCACAAGTAGCACAATATTCAAAGCCAATACCACAATTCGACCACCTATAGCCCCTCTCATTCCTCCACTTAGTAGGTAATCCTTGTATATAGTGCTACTACCTACAACAATCTTTGCATTTCTCTATAGGGTAAACACTAATTATCGACCCAAACTTTATTTTTCCACCTTTTGAAAGTGGTTTCAATTTTTAAAATGGTGATTTTGGAATTCAAAAGAAATTTGAAGAAAACTTGAAGGTATTTTTAGTTGATAGGCTTTCTTATGGCAGGAGTTCCCACCAAAAGTGTCTCTTTCAAATTTGATGTCAATCATTTTCTTTGTTATTTCTAGTTGTACATTTATTGTTGTTGGAATAAATAAGATCTACTGACCAAATTAACAAGATGTGCATGACATTACCTACATTATTTGGTAAGACAAAAATTCCTGGTCCTCATTGAAAAACTACTAATAGATGGTCATAAACTCATATCTCATTCTTGCTCTAAATTGAGAAAAAAAGACCTTGTTCATGAATTCAAAAATAAGTCATTGAAAAAAGCGTAAAGGAAACCTAGTACAAGGGATCTACGTTATATATTCATGTTAATTTTAGAGGAATTAATTGTGAGTCTGAGTTGTATGCTTTTGAATTTTGATTATTGAGATAGTTTAAGTATTTCATTATAAATTATTTAGGTTGATTAATTACTTCGTTTATGAATTTTAATTATTTATAATGTCGATTTTAATGAATTTTGTTAATTTTCAAGTTAGATTTTTATTTTTTATTTTTTGCCTAAAGGCTGAAAGCCTATATATATTTAAATTAAAAGATATAAAAGTTTTACAAAAAATTACTTACAATAAGACTCTTCAATAACCAAATGAAATACTTAAACATATATACTTAGAACATGATTCTACTACAACTCCATATCATTGAACTAGAACCTACTAAGACTGCTAAATACCCCTGATTAACATTTAGAAAAGGCAAATAAACTTTAACCTGTATGAGCAAAATTTACTAGAAACTTAGAACACTGGAGAAATCATTCCTCCATTTCACCACCACCTTGTACATCATTTTCTCCCTTCTCATCTTGAAAATCAACCGGTGTATTCTCAGAAGACAATGGGTTATTCAAGTTTTGAAGTCGTACCTACATATGATGATGATAGGCTCCTAGTGTTCATGTTCAATCAGAGCCAGCATGGCAACGACCTTCAAATTAATTAATATTAATTTATTTGAATTTTATTTCGCTATTTAATTTTATTTTTTTATGGAAAGCAAATTAACATTTTTAGTTTTCAATCTACATATTTTCCAACAAGCTGAAATTTAAATTTTCTCTTTTTTTTTTTAACATGTCAAATTATAAATTTTAAACATACATTTGACAAAATTCATTTATTATGCTAATTATTTAACTATTTTACTCTAATTATTTGGTTAATTATATTTAACTATTTTACTAAAACTTTAAAGATATGGGTTATTCAACTTTAAGAATGCATTTTCATTAACAATTTATTTTCAATCTTTAATCGTTTTTATTTAATTTGAATTTACATAGATTTAAGTTACATTTTGTCTTTTCTTTTTTAACTTTATAGTAAATACATAAGAAAACAATTTTAGTTTTTTTTTTCAACATGTCTAATTATGAATTTTTAAATACATATTTGACAACATTCATTAATTATAATAATTGTAATAAATTATACTAATATTAAGATTTATATTAATTAATTATTTTCTTTACAAATTACACTTATTATAGTTGTTTTTTTATGAATTCTATTAACTTTACCAATTAGTTTCATCAACATCATAGACCTTTATTGGACTACTTTATATTACAAAAAAATAGTGCTATCTTTCTTTACATTTAGTAAGTCATTCACAACTTTTTGCAAATTTTAAAAATATTTTTTTTAACATAATGATTCCATCATAATCTTTTATTTTCTTAAATTGATCTAATTTCCTTGCATTAATTCAATATATATAAAAAAAACATCTGATATGTTTATATACTTTGAAAAGTATTAAGAAAAAAATAATAGAACCAATTTATAGAGTATGAAATGGTAAATTTATTTTACTTTTAAATTGTATATAATAAATAAATTAAACTCTTAAAATTTTATATGAAATGATCTAAATAAAGAATAAAGAAGATATCCCAACAATCAAGAATAAATGTATTTAAAATAATTAGCTTCTTAAGTTAATCATTATCATATATTGTAAAAATATTTTATATTGTGAAAACATTTTGTACAAATTTAATCTCTAAATTAATTTGTATTTATTTGCATTTATATTTTTTTTAATTTTAAAACCATTTCTTCTATATTAAAAATACCAATGTATGCATAGTATACATACATTTTTTAATTTTATAAAATCAAAAGTATATTTTAGTATCACATAACCATTGCACCTTCTTTTTGTGCAAGTGCTAGTAGAATATTTTGGGAGGATCTTGAAATATTTAATCAATTGGACATCAGGTCATCATGACATCCATATTTACTCACCTTTTATCTGATCTGGAATCTGCAAATTAAAGATAATGAAGACACCTTTAGTCTAGGATGCCTCACTTGATAGACCAACACTTTTTAGTCCCAAATTTCAGTGACAAATTTATTTCTACATCTCATTTCCAAATTTGAACACATATTTGAATTACAATTTTTTATCTTTCTATTTATGTTGATTCCTATCAATTTCCTATCACATTACCTATTTGTTGCATCATTTATTGTCTTCATTATATCCAATCATATAAAATCAAAAATAAAATAAACAATCCAAGAGCCCAACTCTCCTAAGGGATTGAAGTTAGGCCTAATTGGTTGCTTGCCAAACAATTTGACATGGATTGGAAATGATTCTTAGTTTGCATGTTTAGACTAGTTAATACTAAAATCCTTGCCTTTTTAGACATTTGAAAGTTCATAGTATTTTGGCTAGTCTATTTCTACATGATTATTTTAGTAGGGAAAAATAATTGTAAACATCCATCAATAAGTTTTATAACTGTACTTGGGTTTACTTTTCCAGTGCCAATTTCTAAGATCTCTAAACAATTTGAGAACTTCAAATATTTTCATAAGAAATTGTTAAGGAAAATAATGAGGGTCTTCTTATGCCCTGCATATCTAGTCCCATCATTTTCATTTCCATGAAAATACGGGTCCCCCTTTTATCTTTTTCTATTATTTTTCCCTTTGCTTTTTGGCTTTTGCCTTAACACCCTGGAACCTTAGAGTTCTGAGGTGTTCTTTGCTTCATTTTAAGTTCAACACCAGAACCCAGGAGTCTCGAGGTACTCCCTTTGTTTCTTATCTTTGGTATAGACCCTGGAACCCCAAAATCCTGAGGTCTTACCTTTTTCTTTTTTGTTGAAGCCTCAGAATCTTGGAATCCCAGAACTCCAAGTTCTTCATGTTTTGTTGTCTGTTTGTTTGTGAACTTCGGAATTATGGAACCCCAGAATCCCAAAGTTGTTTTGTATTTCCACCTCAGAACCTTGGAGTGCCGATGTGACCTGCTTGTTGTTGAAACACACCCTTTGTACCTTGAAGTTCCGAGGTGTGTTTGTAGTTCTTGTTTTTTTGTTTGTCTAGCCCCAAAGGTTTGGGTTTCCGAAGTTCTGGGTTGTTTGTATGTTTCCTTATTCAAAAGTTCAAGTTCCCAAACTTCCGAGTTCTCTTTGTGTCGGTTTCGAGCATCACTTTGGAACTCTGGATTCTCAGACTCCCAAAGTGTTTGTTCGTCTATTGGTTTTCACTCTGGAAGTTTGGATTCCCGAACTCCTGGGTTGTTCTTCTGGTCTGTTCTTTGGAAACTCACATTCTCATGGTTCTGAGTTCATTGCATGTGTCCCACTTCGGAAACCTAGGTTCCCAAGTTTCCGAAATGGTGGTCGTTTGTTTGTTTGGACTACTTCGGAAACCCGGGTTCCCGAGTTACCAAAGTGGTGGTTTATTTTTTTTGGGTCTTTGTTTGAAGCACTTCGGAAACTCAGGTTCTTGAGTTCCCAGATTGCTTTCTCTTTTTCCTGTCTTTTTGGTTTGAAACCTTACAGTCATGAAACCCTGAACTTTCCTTTCAGCTTCGTCTTTCAGTCCTTCCCCAAAACTTCAGAACCCTAAAGTCCCAAGTTTTTTCCCTATCTGTTGTTGGACCACTTCAGAATCCGAGTTCCTGAGTTCTCAAAGTGGTCCCTTTTGTGTTGTTGTCAAAGCTCAGGACCTCAGGTTCCCAAACTCGTGGCTTTCCTTTGTTGTTTTCTTTGTTTCCTCACCTCGGGACCCCGACATCCTGAAGTCCAAAAGTGAGCTGGTTTTGTAGTGTTATATCTTTGAGTAGATTTTTTATGCTCGTTTGGTTGGTTTTGCAGGTTTAGTTGTGTTCCTTGGAATCTTACCGAAAGATAAAGGATCTTGAAAAGTTGTCGGTCGTGATGAAGTACCAATATCAAGGGAGAACATACGCCTCAAAGCTAGAAGATGCAATTTAGTGAGTAACAGACATAGAGATTAGGCATATTGAGCTCAAAGATATTGAAAAGAAAATTTTGAATAAGTCTAAGTTCCAGATTTCATATGTTGTTGATCCTCCTAAAGACACAATTGTTTTCCATTTGGTGGAATTGATTATGTGTTGCAATGATGTTTTTTCATTGATGCCAACACTAGTTGTTTGGATCCTTTACTGGCACCCTTCTAGTCCTGGTAGGTTGAGTGGTTTCTGGTTGATTTAGATCTGGCATGATCTGGTAGGCTCCAGTATAGTTTGGTTATGGAATTAGCTTAATCACGATACTCATGTTCATATTTAGTAAGTTAGTTTTGGTCTGGTCATCGAATGCTATCCTATTTGCTTAAAAGCTTGGTTTCTCATTCCGGTGAGGGTTTCACCGGCAGAGCTTTTGATGAAGATATTTGATGAATTATCTAAGTGGTGTTGGTGCAGCTTCTGGTGGAGTTTCGGGATGCTATTGATGATCATGTTCGAGACTTAGTAGATGGAGATCATTGTTGTAGCGTATGGACCTATACTGGGTCCTCATTGATCTAGGTTATGGATTGGCTTTAATGTAACGTGTGGATTGGAGCTCTCAATGTGTTTCTAGGATATCTTGTGTGTTGTATATTATTTGTTTCGTCTAAGGCCAACATGGTTTGTAATTATGTAATTGGTTTATTATCTCATGGCCGACCTAATTGTTTATGGTCGAGGGTTTGTATATATAGATATAAGATCTCATTGTAGATCATATGTATGGTAGAGATCATAGGAATGGGAAATGGATATGTAATGTGGGAATAATGTAATATCACTCAGGCAGAGGACTTGGTCAATCATTAGAGATTGAACTGGGTTTATGTAAGAGGATTTAGTCCTCCAGTATTGAGCTTAACTGGAACTATACTCAAGCATAGGAGATGCTATCTTTTGGAGCTCAACACTTCTTCGGATTGTAGTCTAGATTTCTATGTAGTCAGTGAGGCTCCTTTTGGGATGAGTAGTGTGCTCTAGGTTGTTGGGCTTCCTACAAGGATAGGCCCCTCAATTGTAATTCACATACTTACTGCAGAAGTATTATCTAACTGTGGGTAGGCATCCCACCATGGTTTTTCCCTTTACCGAGTTTTCCATGTATAAATCTTGGTGTCATGAGGATGGTATTTATTCTCTGATTATTTTTTATGCTTAATTGGTTTAACTGCTATTGCGGTATAATATTTTGGGTTCCAGTATTAAAGTTTTAATTGCTAATGGTTCTAGTAATGTGTGACAACTGATTCACCCCCCCCCCCCCTCCCCCTCTTAGTTATCTTCTAGTTATTTGAACTGTCTAACAACAGTTGCATGCTTCATTAGTAACTAAAAGAGATATAAAAAGAAATAAAAGATAAACATACAGTTGCTAATGGTAGCATGATATTTTTTAGAAATTTTCATGTCACTAGTACTGGGACTTCAACTACTAATCCAACACGTACTTTAATTATTGACCAGGTTTTGCATGATTATGAAGTGTTGGCTCATGTAGCATCATTTTTCGTAAGCTCACCCAGTTATAGTTTCGTAGTAGTTAACTAGAGTTCAAGGCAGAGACTTGCATGTCAACTATGACTCCTTTCTTTTTTAGTGATTAATTTAAATAGGTGTATTTCCTAGAAAGTAGGATGAGAAACTTTATAAATTAGAGATTTTGATTCTTTTTAAGGGTCCGCAAATTGATGATGTGAGGCCCAATTAGAGATTCTTTTAGAGATTTTTAGGCAGATTTTATGAGTTTGAGTAGATGTTATAATTTATTCTTTGGAGTTAATACAAGAAGCAGCTTATAGATTGAATGATCTATGCATATGTGCTATGAATTTGTTCTTTGCAATCTGTTAATGTCTATTTTTTGAAATCAGTGACTTGTTTTGATCTTATATTTTATTGCTTTATGAATCATATTGCACACATAAGTGGTGTATGAGAATTGATGTGATAAAAATAATATTGTGGTGGTATTCATTTTCATGAATTTGTGAGGTTTCATGACTTTGCATGTTCATTGGAAGTCCATTATTGAATGTTGGTTTGAATGTTATTGATGATATACAGATTGCAGGGTGCTAATTGCATAGTTCACTAAGTTGTTATTGTATTGGTTTCATTGTTATCTTCTTCTTTCCCTGATCTATCTTTTGTTATTTATTTTGGAAGAAAATATAAATCATAAAGTACAAAAACAATAAGGGAAGTCATCGGAAGTTGTTTCAACTAGCAGGCCCCTTGATAGGTACAATCACATCAACCATTGACCTGCCCATCACCGTCGAGACCTGGCTGTACAAACCTTGGAGTAGTTAATTTCCCGAAACTTATTTCTTTTCAGGAGAGGTGGTGAGTGTTCACATAAACTACCTAACTATTGGTGAGTGTGTCAAAACAACCGTCAATAGCAACTAGCGCTAGAAGGAGGGCCACAATGATTTCGGAATAATTTTTTTAAGTTAGAGTGAGTTAGACCTTGGTAAAGTTTGACTCCAATGGGTAGTCCATTGTGCACACACGAGATTTTTCATACAATTCCTTATCATGTTTATACTGGGCTTCCCATGTTCTTTCCTGAAAATGGACAAAGTGCTTTGAACCATGTAAATGTTTTTAAACATCAAGTGTTCTTTCTCCAAAGCACACTTGAGGATGTTGCTTGCAACTTGTTTGTTCAAACTCTTTATGGTTTAGGATCACAGTGGTATGCATGTCTTTCTCCTAACCTGATTTTTTTATGGCATGAACTTGAATTCCTTTTCTTAAGTCAATTTAATCCTTTCACAAGATTGGAAGATGCACTAATTCCATTCACGAATATGAAAAGAGTATCAGGTGAATCAATTCCTTAATTCAATCATAGATTCTTGCCTATGAATCAAATAGTTCAATTTACAAGCAGAGTAATAGATGCAAGATTCTTGAAAGGTCATTACTTTTGGGGTATTGCTACTATGTTTGCAGAGAAGATTAAAATTTTTGGTGAAGTCAGTGATGTACATCAGGTACTTGGAATAGCCTTAACCCTATCATAATCTAGGTATGATGTTGTGAATAATATTTTTAACCATTTTAATGAAACTGTGTGAGGAGTTTGTTCATATGTACAAACTTGTGCTCAAGCATACACCACACTTATCCAACAAAAAGCATTCAAATGCTACAACTTCTCAAATGTGTCTACTATGACTTCAACTAACATGATAGATCAACCTAGTTGTAATAAACAAATACAACTTTCAAATCTGAATGAAAATGCTACATCTACTAATAAATTTTGTATGGCTGCAACTTCTTTCTTTGGTCATGATTCAGGAAGAAGATCAGTAGATTATAATGAAGTTGTGGCTATGAAAGTCAATGATCAGTCATGTGGCATGAACTGGTTGTTTGAAAATAAAGAAGAAGTGGCTGCAAATTCTAATTAGAAATAGAAAATCAGATTTGGAGGTGATTCAACAACCACATTTGGCAGAGATTTGGGAGAAGTTGAAGTTGCCACAACACTGCCCAACACTTTTATAATGAAGAATCAATAAGTGGAAGGTTTCATATGCATTGTCAAGGTTAATTCCATGATGATCAACCGATGTGCAGAATTATGGTTTATGGTTCGGTACTAAATCTACGAATAAACATTTGGATGAAAGGTTGAGAGAGTTGGGTGTCTCTAAGTCTTTGGGGAATTTTGCATGGGTAGATGGATGTAGAATACACAACACAAACAAACATTATGAGATAAACTGTTGTGTTTTCCTTGAGAGATTGGATAGATATTTGAAACACATGATTAAACTTGAGGATGTATACACTCTCCTGGAAGATCATTGGGACCTCGAGTTGACAAATGAGTTAAGAGAACAACTCCTAATACTTAAGGAACAAGAGGATTCATAACCATTCACTCATTAAGGCAATTTGCTTGATGAAATCCAATATGATGGAGAACTTATAATAACTACAAATGAAGCTAGTAAGGTGGTTTTTATGCCTTCCTCTATCAATGAACATGAGAGAGATGTTGAATTGAATTCACCATGTAAAAAGAATGTTGATTGGTGTTCAGATTTGTTGAATAAAGAAAGTGATTTGATGATTAATCTTGATGTGATTGGAGTAAGGAATAACAGTCCCACTGGGTTTGAAAGTGACAACGCTGATTTATGTATTGATTTTGTGAGTAATGAGATTGATCTTGCAAAAGATTGTGAAATTAAAAAGGTGAATGATAACTGAATTTATGTTGATAAGGGTAATAAGTTTGAAATCAGCTACATAAATGGTGATAGTGAAAGTTTCCCACTTAAATTCCAAGGCCAAGATGATTCAAGTAAGTGGAATTACAATGGTTATAAGGAAGACAACATATTCCTTGATGAGGTTGTAGATGATCTTTTCTTGCATTTTGGTGATGAGTTGGTGGATGATCTTTTAACACAAACAAAGAGATGAATCTAAATAAGAAATTCCTTGAAATGAATGCCTAAATCATATTTACCTTGACCATGAAAACAAACTAGCTAATGTGATGAATGTTGATGAAATTTATTTTTTGTATTAAACTAACCATTTGTCGCAGCAAAATGTTCATGATGAGGCTGAGGATGGTGAAGGTCAAGCTGACCGAGAGCATACTTCCAAAGGAAAATCAGAAGTTGAGCTACCTGTACAAATCCAACAATGGGAAATCAAGGAGTGTTTCCACCAATTTGATTTTATGCATTTAAATGGACTTTCAAGAGAAATTTCATATCCTTAATTTGCTAACGTTTATGAATTTAAAGATAAAATGCCTATTTGTTGATTTCTCTACTTTTGTTGATACCATCTTGGAAATTGATGAATTTGATGTTGTGCAAGAAGACAAGAATCCCCAACCCTTCCAAGTTCAAGGTCAAGGTTATATTCAACTCACTACAAAAGATGAAGTGCAAAGAACGATGAACCTTGTGGAAGAGCTAACTATTGAAATGGAAAACCCAAGATACTCCAATAATATAATTGATTTTATAGTATGTGATTCATGTAGAATCCATCTTACGAGTTCGCACCCGGAGGTATGTTGTCCTAATTTTATACTTGCTTGGGAGATTGCTGCAAATTTTAAGATGGATACTGAAGAAGGTCATTGGAAGAAGAAAGAACCTCATATTTCTTATTTATTAGAAAACAGCTTTGAAGTAAATAGTCCAATGGTAGTTGAATGTCTTAGTTCACTGCTTTGGATTGCTATTCACGATAATGATGTATTAGAAATTGAAGCTAATCTTGTTGTCAATCGGCATAACATGTCACTGACAAATGTTGCTTTTATTAACATGTATGAACCTAAGTAGGACACCAAGTTCTACCTTGAGTTGGAACTTCATAGCGAAAAAGTAACTATGAGGGAGCATGCTCCTACAATGCAATCAAATCAGGTGGCCTTCTTTGTTTTCTCTCCATGTGCTGATTACTTTGTATTTGAATACAAGGTAGAGGGAATACCAACATGTTTGTGGGTAGATTGTGGTCAAAATGAAAACCCACAATTACTAATCTTTAAAGTTTTATGCTCTCAAAATGAATTGAAATTGTTAAAGCTTTACATTTCTGAGTACAAAAATAAATTTATTAGACTTAGGACTTGGCCAACTAAGTTGTTACTGCTAAATATAATGAAAAATCAGTGAAGAAGTGGTCATAATTTTTATTGTCCCATTTTATTAACATTGAGTCTTAAGTCATCTCAGTGTTAGTTTAGGCTAGCTAGGTGGGTTTAGTTTAGTTTCCTTTTGTTTTGGTTTCTTTTCCTTGTTGTTTGATCTTTCCTGTCTTTTGGTCTTCTTGTGTGTCAATGTTGTGTTTTGTTTTGGCTGCTTGTTTATTTTCCTTTTTGGTTTGTTGTTTTGTTCTGTGCTTTTCATTTCATTGTGTCGGGCGCATGTTTATTTTCAAGGATTCTAGGAAAAGATGTTCTTTGTATAACAAATTGGGAAAATATTGAGACACTTTGACTCTTTGCTCTTTATAAATTCATTATTGTTTGGTTAATCTTGAAATATTTGTCTACATTCATCCAGGGTGATATATAGTGGTTTAATCATGATTTGAGTTCTTGAATCTCAATTGGAAAAAGGCTAACCTAATTACTCAACACCACCATCACACTAAGTCACATTAGAAAATTTTGTAAGATATCAGATGAACTTGTTTCCAAGTGAAAAATTAGAAGTTACGATGTTTCACATTGTCCACCATGGCTCCCAACCCAGTAATCGGACTTCAATATTTGAAATTTACTTAATGGTTACAAAGAAATAATCCTTCTATATTCTATGATGTGAAAAATGATCTTAAAAAAACAAAAAAAAATGAAAGAGAAAAGAAATGATTCACTTGTAGAAACTAAACTTGGGTGCTTCAAGTAATCTCCACTAGGGCTATGGACGCCTAGCTGGCGATGGAGCGCTTCTTGACAGGAGCTAGAGCTATCTCTGTCAGGGCTATGGACGTCCGGCTAGCAGCAGAGCTATGCCCGTGATGACCTTGCATAAAACACATTTATTGGCTTCACCTACATAGTTGGGGCCCAATTGCCTTTGTTTATCTTCCTCATCAAGAAAGATGGAGAAATTAATCACACGCACATAGTTAAGAGTTCATCATGTTCATTTCTAGATTCGATTGCTTGTTCATTAGTTCAATCATCTTTTCGCTCTTATACTTTGTTTTGAATGATAGTAGCCTTAGATGTCGCATAAACCAGAGATTTTGAAGTTCTAAAATGCCTAAAGTCATTTTTCCCAGACAGTCGCATTATGCCCTGTATATCTAGTCCCATCATTTTCATTTCCATGAAAATACCGGTCTCCCTTCTGTCTTTTTCTGTTATTTTTTCCTTTGCTTTTTGGCTTTTTCCTTAAAAACCCGAAACCCTAGAGTTCTGAGGTGTTCTTTTCTTTGTTTTGAGTTTAACCCTGGAACCATGAAGTCCTAAGCTACCCCCATTGTTTCCTGTCTTTGGTCTAGACCTTGAAACCCTGGAATCTTGAGGTCTTGCCTTGTTTTTTTTGTTGAAGCCTCTGAATCCCGAAACTCCAAGTTCTTTGTGTTTTGTTTCTAGTTTTTTTGTGAACTTCGGAATTCCAAAATCCCAGAATCTCAAAGTTTTTTTGTGTTTCCACCTTAGAACCTTGCAACCCTAGAGTCCCGAGGTGCCCTACGTGTTGTTGAAATACACCTCAGAACCCCGAAGCTCTGAGGTGTGTTTGTGGTTTTTGTTTGTTTGTTTGTCTAGCCCCAGAGGTTTCGGTTTTCAAAGTTATGAGTTGTTTGTTTGTTTCCTTATTCAGAAGTTCGGTTTCTGAACTCCTGAGTTTACTTTGTGTTAGTTTGGAGAATCATTTCAGAACTTCGGGTTCCCAGACTTTGGAAGTGTCTGTTTGTCTTTTGGTTTTCATCCCGGTAGTTTGGATTCCCCAACTCCTAGGTTGTTCTTCTGGTTTTTTCTTCAGAAATTTGAGTTCTCAGGGTTCTAAGTTCATTGCCTGTGTCCCACTTCCAAAATGGGGGTATTTTGTTTGTTTGCACTACTTCGAAAACCAAGGGTTCCCAAATTCTCAAAGTGGTGGTTTTGTGTTTTTTTGGTCTTTGTTTGAAGCACTTCAGAAACTTGGGTTCCCAAGTTCCTGGATTGCTTTCTCTTTTTCTTGTCTATTTGGTTTGGAACCTCGTAGTCCCGAGATCCTGAACTCTCCTTTTGGCTTCTTCTTTGAGTCCTTTCTCATATTTTCAGAACCCTGAAGTCCCAAGTTTGTTTCCTGTCCATTGTTGGACCAGTTAGGAAGTTTGGGTTCTCGAGCTCCTAAAGTGGTCCCTTTTGTGTTGTCATCAAATCTTGGAACCTCGGGTTCCCAAACACCTATGTTTCCTTTTTTGTGTTCTTTGTTTTCTCACCTCGAGACCCCGGGATCCCAAAGTCCCGAAGTGAGCTATTTTTGTAGTGTTATTTCTTTGAGTTGTTTTTTGATGCTTGTTTGGTTGGTTTCATAGGTTTAGGTGTGTTTCATGGAATCTTCCCAAAAGATAAAGGATCTTGAAAAGTTGCCAATCATGATGAAGTACCAATATCAAGGGCGAACATATTCCTCAAAGCTGGAAGATGCAATTCAATGGGTAACAAACATAGAGATTGGGCATAGTGTGCTCAAAGATATTGAAAAGAAAATTTTGAAGAATTCTAAGTTTCGGATTTCGTATGTTGTTGATCTTCCTGAAGACACAGTTGCATGCTTCATTAGTAACTACAAGGCTATAAAAAGAAGTAAACGATAAACATATAGTTGCTCATGGTAGCATGATATTTTTTAGAATTTTGCATGTCACTAGTACTGGGACTTCAACTACTACTCCAGCACGTACTTTAATTATTGAGAATTTTTTGCATGATTATGAAGTGTTGGCTCATGCGGAACCATTTTCATAATGCTCACCCAGTCATAGTTTCATAGTAGTTAACGAGAGTTCAAGGAAGAGACTTGCATGTCAACAATGACTCCTTTCTTTTTTAGTGCTTAATTTACATAGATTTATTTCTTATAAAGTAGGACAGGAAACTCTATAAATTAGATATTTTGATTCATTGGAAGGGTCTGCAAATTGATGATTTCAGGCCCAATTAGAGATTCTATTAGAGATTTTTATGCAGATTTATGAGTTTGAGTAGATGTTATAATTTATTCTTTGGAGTTAATACAAGAAGCAACTTATATATTTCTTAATCTATGTGTATGTGCTATGAATTTTTTCTTTGCAATCTGGTAATGTCTATTATTTTAAATCAACTACTTGATTTGATCTTATGTTTTATTGCTTTATGAACCATATTGTGCACGTAAGTGTTGTATGAGAATTGATGTGATAAAAACAATATTATGGTGGTACTCGTTTCCATGAATTTGTCAGGTTGCATTACTTTTCATGTTCATTGGAAGTCTGTTATTGAATGTTGGTTTGAATATATTGATGATATATAGACTATAGGGTGCTAATTGTGTAGTTTATCAAGTTTTTATTGTATTGGTTTTATTGTTATCTTCTTGTTTCCCTGATCTATCTTTTGATGTTTATTTTGGAAGAGAATCTAAATCATAAAATAAAATAAAAATAAGTTAAGTGATCGAAAGTCGTTTCATCCAGTAGCCCCCTTGATAGGTACAATCACATCAATCATTGAGATTCCCATCACCGTTGAGAGCCGACTATAGAGATCTTGGAGTAATTACTTTCCCAAAACTTATTGCTTTCAAGGAGAGGTGGTGAGTGTTCACATAAAGTACCTAACTATTGGTGAGTGTGTCAAAACACCCGTCAACATATCTTGCACATAGATAATAATGGTGAGTATTTCAACAATTTTTTTGATTAATTTTTAACTATATGAGGGGTTTATTTGTAATTCATATCTCCATAAAATCTTTTGCATAATGGTGTGGTAGAACAAAAAAAAATCCTTAATGGAAATAAAAAAATTGCATGCTATAGTTTAGATATTTTGCACCTGAGCAGTAATCGATGGAGGCCATAATTTATTTTGTTATATATATCTAGAACCATATTTTTCAAAAATCCTTGAAGGGGTTTGCTGATATTGAGTCTTGAAATGTTTAAAAACTAATAGTTAATGAATTTAGAATTATTAAAATATCACATGGGCCCACATTCTTTCATATACATGTAAGGTCATGGATCCATAGAGAATTAATTTCATACTTTTCGGTTATTTAGATGTTGTTATGGTTATCAATCACCACACTCTATCTACTAATGATTTGTTAATTTAAAGGAGTGATCACATTAAGAAGGGATATCCAAGTTCTACTCTTGCACACCACTTCTCAATCGCCTCCTACATTCATAAAAATATCTCTTGGGATAGATGATTGTTCCATTTGTTAACAAAAAGTACTCACATGAACCATCTAAAGTAAATTATATATTCTTAATTATTAATTGTTGCAAGCATTTACGCATTGATCCTTTAAAGATATTGATACATAGATTGATGTACAATATTTTTAGTATCATTCTAGTATGTTAACAACACAAAGAAAATAATGAGAGGGAACAATACAAATAAACAAGAAGTATAATAAAAGCGTAGATGCCTTGGTAAAACTATTTCAATAAATATAGCATCCAAAATAACAAATAAATATATTATTCAACAAAAAAAAATAAGCTACAATATAATAATAAGTTATTTCCTCCATGGAGATCATTATCATCTCTCTCTAGTACACATTTGATAACATAAACCTTCAAAAAATTCCTCTTTTATATCCATCCCAAACCTTCAATATATAGATTCATGGAGACCCAAAAAACCACCATAAGGCATTACAATTGGTCTAAACAAGGTTCCAAAATAAATTATAAAAATTCATATGGACCATACTTATTGGTTATCATTAAAAACCTTTGGTAAGATTCAAAATTACATGTCATATCACGTGTTCAAGTGATTTAAGGTTCCTAGTTCATTTTGTAACCCCTTCTTATCATTCTCTTATCCCTCATAGTATATTTCTCATCATATCTTTATCATAAATATTTTATATACCTTTCATGACAAGATATTCTTTTTAACATATATTTACACACAAATAAATAAAATAAAATAATTACAAATGGAATAATGTCTAATCTATAAAGTGGATTCCCTAGTTCATTCAAATAAATTAAATTAAATAATAGAATACTCCAAACGTTAGGACTTGTAAGGTGTATGACACATCTATTCCTAACATTCCCCCACTCGTCATGTACTTTCTAAGAGAAAATGGGATCACAAACAAATAGTGAACAAACCACTAAGGTTAACCATTTCACACTGAATAACTCTTATCTACCCATAAGCTCAATCAAAGAATCTATAACATCCATCACATGTGAATCATTTCAACTAGAGAAATCTTATCTCTCATCACACTAGGAAATGAAGGTAAGCAAACAAGACCAACATCACTATCTTTAAATTATGTTTCTACTTAAACACACATATTTAATATGATATCTTTAAATTTGAAGCACTTAGAGATTGAATATTGAAAAAATTTAGTAATACAAAATGTACTACTTAGAGTCTAGTTTCCAAATATGTAATTTATTTTAATACCTAGATAATATTAATTTAATTTCAAAATGAATTTCTAAAAACCACTTATTAAAAATGTATCTTTTAGGACCATGCCATGCACGTGTACGACCACCACTTTTTGACACAAATATGAGTTTTTTTTAGACCCTTGTGGGAAAATATTTGTAACACACTAAAGATTTATGAGGATATTATCTTGTAATTTTTTTTGAATATTTTCTTAATTAATTTTCTATTCTCTATATTTGTTGTTTTAAAAACCCCTCATGTAGAACCACCATAATTTGACCTAAACTAATCATTATTTGAATATTTTTTTATTAATATTGAAAACAATTTTGTGTATATCGATGTCGTATAATTTATTTTTCAAAAAAATTTAAAAACCAAAAAGGTTATTAAATAAATAAGAAATGATATTTTAAGTCTATGGACTAAATCTAGTACAAATAATTAAAAAATGGATCAAATAATCAATTCTTAAAATAAATTATATATTTCAAATCCACACAATGTAATATATAATTAAATTTAATTTCATTTGCTAATTTTATAAACATAGGATCAAACATATGCCAAAAGTCAGTATTTTGTTACTCACATAGTCCAACCTTGTACTTGTAGTTCCAAGGCTTAGGTTTCGGCATTCTAGGCCTTACCCAACTCAAATCTTGAGGCACATGGTGGGGTAATGTTCAAATTTTTAAATAATGGGGCCTAGTTATATTGTTTACTAGTGAAAATGCTTTCATGAAATAAGGCCTTGTTTTATAAAATGGGGCCTCACTATGAAACAAAATGGGACCCCATTTCAATGTACGATCAAAATCGTAATCAGGCCCCATTATTTTTTGGCCTCAAGACCTCGAACCAAAATGGAGCCTTGTTTAGAAAATAACAGGGCCTTGTTCCTTGCAACATTCTTCCTAATGCATGCACTTTCCCCTAATTGATCAATCTCTAAAGTTTCTAGTAGATGGTATAAAAAATACAATAATAGATGCTAATAAATATTGCTACACAAAATAAATACAATCTAACAACCACTATAAAAGATCATCTATAATAAATTGATAAATTCATATCGATCACTAAAATATTCTACTAAATTACACATGACAACATGATAATCATCTCATAAATCAAATTCACCCATGAATTATGCACAATCACTCAAATATAAAACTAATAGCTCCAAAAAATAAAGTAAAACCAAAATCTCCAAATAAGAAGATAGAACCAACTAGGTACTTGCATAAAGATCCATTAGATCATGATCTATAACCTATCATGCCACCACAATTAGGTACTAGATGTTCCAATATACAATTACCTCAAGTAATCCAAAAAACAAATATCTATTCCTGATTTTCATCAACATATCAATGCACCAAAGTTAGCAAGAAAGGTCAAACCAATAAAACCTCTAGCATCATAAATTGTATTCCTATATAATGTTGTTCTCACCTAGGCCTCACGTTGGCATTCCAACCTTCAATTCTCTATACATGCTTTGATTTTTCTCACACCATCCCAAAATCTACATTTTCACATATCTCTCCATCTCCTATTTAATTTTGAGTCTTGATTAACATGACTAGGATGCCTTGGGTGCCCTAGTCTTTGCTCAAGGCCAGTAAATATTGGGCACCTTGGTTCTCCCAAAAAGAGCCCAAAATGGTATCTCTCATTGATATTCATTTCATGTGGGCAAGAAATTGGGCCCATGCCAATGAACTCTAAAAATTTAAATAATTGTGGCATGGATAGGTATTAAAGGAATCCTACCTCCCTTATTTGGGAAGCTCTATCAAGATCTCTGAATTTGGAAAGAAATTCAACTCTAGCAAATTCAAGATTAAGTGACCAAGAAATCGAACATTCATAAACCATTGAAGGAGAGGTCAACTAAATTTCAATAATTCATTATCAATATTCTATAAAAAAATTCTACATAACATCCTAAACCCTTGTATGAGGATTCAAGCAAGCTTCATCAAGGTATCAAGATGAATTTCAAGTAGTTTTTAGATCTAGCCTTTTCATCAAGAGGAAGGCATTCTAATTCCATTCAATTATATTTCCAAGTTCAATTATTATTTCAATTTCAAGTTTTATTCCTAAACCATGGTTTGACATAGGAGGGACCCCATCAACAAACAAATTTCTATCATTTTGTGTGCAAGAAATCGACTCAGGAACCATGAGCTCTAAATTCACTAGAGCAAACGAAAATAATTAGATTCAAATTTTCAAGGCACAAAAAGGCAGAGGATAGGGTCAGCCCACTCCTCTTAGTATTAGGAATTTTTTATGAGCTTTTGACAAGATACTCTATACATCAGTATGGTCTAAAAAATATTTAGTTTGCCTGCATCTAACATTCAGAGGACCGGGTTGTCCCACACCTCCTAGTCCCAACAATTTAGCCCAAAATTTTCTATCACAGGTAGTGATATGTTTACCATCCTCAAATTCAACTTTACAACTCTACATTAAATCTGAAACTTACTATTACTGTAAATTATGTCAAATTTGGATTGATTTTCCTAGATCTAGCATTGCAATTTAACCCTAATTCAAATTCAATTTTGACTCAAACAAAGGGGATTGATCTACTCTATATTGATTCCATTTAGGATTGGACCAATAAAATTCAATCACCCTTAATGAGAGGTGACTCTATGAAATTATTCACTTTATTTATCTAATTTGTGAAGTCCTAATTTTACCTATCAAACATTTTGTTGAACCCATCATAGCTCATGCTTATTTTTGCCTTTTTATTTTTAGATTTGATTTTCATTTATTTAATTCAATGTACATTTTATTCATTCAATTAAATCACATAGATTTAAAGGCAAAATCAACAAAACCTTAGATATTTTATTAAAAAGTGTCTTGTGGGCTATATAATTTATAAATTATGTTCTTAGATCTGATTTTTATTGCATATTATTTTGAGATTTAGAAATATTTGATGTTCAAATTCATATTTCACATTCCTTGATTCATTTGTTAATTAATAATTTTACTAAAAGTTTCATCATTTAATCATACACATAAATTGAATTGTACAAAATATTGTGGTTTTAAATATTTTCATATAATAGTTCCTTCTTTTTACATGAGTTTTCTTACCCTTAGTCCTACATTCAATATTCTAGTGAGAAGAAGTTATCGACTTAGGGCTTTCCAAAGTTTAATTACCAAGGATATGGAGCCCGATTAGACTAACCTATTCTATGTGAGTCTTGGTACTTCCTCCAATCCCACACATGACATACCTAACATCATGGAGACTCATCCGCCTCATAATTTTCATGATGAGTATGACTCTTCTACTTGAGTAACAATTGATCAATTGGAAAAACTTGGCCAAAAGTTGGATAATATCCAAAATTATATGAGTTAAGAATACTCGAATAGTGACGCAATCTCCTTGATTGAAGAAATGAGAACAATGACTCAAAATAATGCACATGGTGTGGAAGTGTTGTGTAGCATTTCTCATATTGTTGATAACAATATTATGCCTATTCAAAGTTGTTCCAAAGTTCTTGGTTAAAGTTGAGCATTCCATTGTTATTCCTACATCCTTGTATAGTGTTCCTACATATACATCTTCTATCATGACTTCCTCTACACAAAATTCTAACCCTACACACATAGTCATGGGGGTAGTTCTATTGATCAATACTCTCACTGGCCTCATTTTAGAGTCTTCCATTTTTTTCTCAACCATCTCATATATCGCTGACTTATCATAATGTTCTCCCTCCTTATTTTGAACCTCTAACTACTTAAAATAATATTACTTCTGCATCACAATCTAATGTGTCCAATTTTGGCTCATCTACCGAAGACATTATCAATAACGTATCTTAAAGTGCTTTAGTTTTACAAAAATTGACTTCTTTAGCTCAATCCAAAAACATTGTTCCTTCATATGATATAGAAATCCCACTATCCGATGAGATTATCTATGTGGTTGCTCCTAAGAATGTGAACATACCTCAATTAGAGTTATGGGTAAAAGTACAAAGCTGTGTCACACTTTTATAAAGGAAATGGCCAATGTCGATTCAACTTTTTAAATTAAATCAATAGAAAGTGAAATATATGTTTTGAATTTTTAAATGATGTAAACTAATCAAATTTATATTCTTATGTCTATTTTAAGTTTGTAATTTTATAAAAAATTTAAAAAATTATTTGAATATAGTTTTTTATAAAGTAAACACTATAATTTAGTTGTTGAAAAAATGCTAAAATTGAAGTTATACAAACCACCACACTTTATTTAGTAAAATTTACTTTTTTTTCTTGATTTTTTTTTTGTATATTGATAACTTGAAACTTTAGTGCATGGATATATTGTTTACTATTTTATATAAATATATATTTTTTATTAAATTTGAAAAGTTGCGTGTGCTGAAATATAACCGTTTCCAATTCCCACCACCTTTTTTCTTAATTATTTATCCAAATCATAAAAGAATTATATCATCTTGACATAGATTCTTTTCTCTACTACATCATATTTTTTTCAATTTTATTTAATAAATTTTTGTATTTTTCCCTGACAAGATAATCAACCTTATATTTAAGTGCTAATGACCTACTTTCAATAAAAATAAAATATAAAACATAAAAACTAATTAAAATATTAAAAGATATATATTTTGGAAAATTCACTTATAGATCTATAAAAGGGTATTTTTACATTTCAAAAAAAATATTATTTATAAAAGTAGGAGTTGTTGAAACATCGAGATTTTTTTTTTATAATTAGACCAAAAGTAGTATAAAATATACATTTAGTAGACACTTCCAATTGGAAAATATACATTTAGTAGACACTTCCAATTGGAAAAGTTGTGGCCCATATATAACTTAGCTATAATGATTCTATATAGACCATATATTTGACTAAAATTAGTTTTTAGTTAGAATTACTTAAATTCACTTGTGTTGATAAGTTAGCCTGAAACGTGGCATAGCTTTGTGCTTTTACCCTTATACAATTGAAAAGGTGACCCCTTGACTCATGTGAAGACATTTCAAACCTCATGTAGTGGTTTCTCTCATGATCAAAGACTCATGAGAAAATTATTTACTCAAACATTTAGAGATAAAGATACAATGGTATTGTTCTTTGTCTCCTTATTCCAATGCTTTCATTCAACAATTGGCTAATGTTTTCATTGAACAACTTCAAACTAACATTGGTTATTAAATTACTTTTATTTATTTGATTCATTGTATGCAAGGAGTTAAAGATAAAGTGACTTATTTTATTTGTAGATATAAACAATTGCATTCATAGATTAATTATCATATTCATGATCATGATGTTTAAATCATTTTCATTACTAATTTGCAAATGGATATTAGAGATAAGCTTCTTTTCTTAAAGTTGTCATCTTTCATGTAGTATTTAGTGGTTCATAACTATCAGCTTCAAGTGAGCCAATTTGAATTATTTTCATTAGTGACTCTAGTTGATAATAATAAGAGTGCTCAACAATCATTTCCAAAGTTTAACAGACACAACAAAGGTTTCATCAAGATAAATTATATCTCTTCCAACAAAACCAAGGCACAAGTGGCAGCCACAACACCAAGTGTGGCACCTTTATCCAAATACTTTAGAAAATAATTAACTCATCTTTTTGAATCATTGCATCTAGTATAACATTGAGGTTTATTAATGCTAATGTTTTGAAAATTCCTCCCATCAAACCTATAGATACCTATATGCCTCTACGATCTTCCTTGACAACAAAGCCTATTTCCAATACCATCATTAAGTGGGTCATCACACTAGAACTATTATAAGTTGAGGTATAAGATTCAAAACCTTATTCATATCAATACTATATGCATATATGGCATGAAAGATAAAGGAAACAAATCCATAGCACCTCCTAATCAAAATCTCCAAATCTTCACCAATTCTTTTCCTTCTCACATCAATAATGTTCTTGAGTCTAAGTTTCTTACATTGTTTTCCAATAATTTATGTATAGATTCCAATAATGTTGTGAATATCATTCAAAATCCTAAGCCCAACCCTAAACAATAAATTACATTTGATCCTAGTGAGACTAAATTTATAGACGCAATGGACCATTATACATATGTGCAAAGATTAAAAACAAACTCTCACAGGGGGTTCTCATTGATACAATATGTATGTTGAATGTTATTATTGAAGAATGTATTTTTACTCAATAATTGCATCAAGCTACATACGATAAATCAGATGTTACGGTTAAGGTGCATGATGATTTCTCTTGTCCTACTATTGGTCTTATCACTCTTCCTATTGAGGTTGGTACTAAGTTATTAGATGTTACCTTTCTATTATTCTTACATCAAATCAACTATGCGTGAAGTTGGTGTTGGAAAATTGGAGGAATTGATTATGTGTTGCATTGATGTTTTACCATTGATGGCAACACTGGTTGTTTTGGTTGTTTACCAGTTTCCGGTAGGTTCCAGTACAACAATTGGATTATGATATTGATCTTATATGCTCTGGTATGCTTTGGTTTGTGGAATTGGTTTGGATCTTTCATTCATTATATTCAGATGCGTATCATGATCAGTTGGTTCAGGATTTGATGACTTAGGAACTATCATTTGTTCTAGTAAGCCTTTTGGTCACTGGTAAGGGTTTTACCGACAGAGCTTTGTTGAAGATCTTTTGATGCACTTAATAAGTGGTGTTGGCGTGGCTTCTAGATGGCTTTTGGGATGCTGTTGGTTATCTTGTTCATGTTCCTATTGATCGGTGGTGTTGGATTTAGGACTAGACCTAATGTTATCTCATTCTACTAGGTTATGGGCCGATTTATGTAACGTGTTGGTGGATGATCCCAATGCATTACTGGTTGGATCCATTGATTGGATTATGGTGTTTCAATCTTAGGCCAACTTTGTTGATCGTTCGATTGTGGGTTTATATTATGGATTTATTGTATTATCTTTTAGGTAGCTAACCTAATTGTTTAGGTCCCAAGTTGGTATAAATATGATATAAGATCTCTTTGTAGATTATGGTTATGGTGATGGGTTAATGGTTTTAGGGGTTATGCAATTATATGTGTGTGAATAAATTTGTAATCATATGCAGCTCAGTTTTGGTCAATCATAGGTAATCGAATGGGGATGATGAAAGAGGTTTAAGACCTCTAGTACTGAGCTTAGCTGGAACTGTACTCAAGCATAGGAGATGCTATTCTTGCAATTCACTCTTATTTCTGGATTGTAGTATTGATTTATTTTGTATTCAGTGAGGTTCCTTTTGTGATGAGAAATGTGCTCTAGGTTGTTGGCCTTCCTGCATGTGTCGGCCCCTCTTTTTGTAATCACATACTTACCATAGAAGTATTATCTGACTCTGGGTAGGCTTCCCACCGTGGTTTTTCCATTTACTAGTTTTTCAATGTACAAATCTTGGTGTTCTCTTTTGTGGATGGTTGGTAAATATTCTTCTTAAATTTATGCTTAATTGTTATATCCGCTATTCCGGTATTTGGTTTATATGTTCTCATATTAAATCTATGCTTAACTGTTTATCCGCTATTCTGGTATTTGGTTTATATATTCTGGTATTAAGGTTTTAATGCATAAAGTTCTATAATTTGTCAACAACTGATTCACCCCCCCCCCCCCCCTCCCCCTCTCAATTGTCCACTGATTATCTGAGCTATCTAACAATTGGTATCAGAGAAGAGGAACAAAAAAGCAGAAGACTCCTAATTATGTTAGGTTAAATCATTCAAAAGATCAGATCATTGGAGACAAGAATAAAGGAGTGATAACAAGAAGAATGTTGGCAGCTGATGAGGTATGTTTAATTTCTGAAATTGAATTGGCATCAGTAATTGAAGCATTTAAAGATGAATGTTAGATGAAAGCTATGGAAGAGGAATTAGATCAGATAGAAAAGAATAATACATGGACTTTAGTTCCCCGGCCTAAAAATAAGAATGTTGTTGGGACTAAATGGGTTTTTAGGAATAAATTGAAAGAAGAAGGACAAGTTGTGAGTAATAAGGATAGATTGGTTTGTAAAGGATATTCTCAGAAGGAAGGAATTGATTATGATCAGACTTTTGCTCCGATAGCTAGGATTGAAGTTGTGAGATTATTTCTTGCTTGTGTTGCTCATAAGAACTACAAGATTTATCAGATGGATGTTAAGTGTATATTTCTAAATGGAGATCTTGAAGAGGAAGTTTACATTGAGCAGCCTAATGGATTTTCACTTTCAGACAAAAAAACATGGTTTGGAGGTTAAGGAAAGATTTATATGGATTGAAACAAGCCCCTAGAGCTTGGTATGCAAGATTGGATAAATATATTTTGAAGCTTGGTTTCACTAAAGGTAATGCTGACAGTAATTTATATTATAAGATCACTCATGATGATATATTGATTGTTGAACTCTTTGTTGATGATATCATTTTTGGAGGTTAGGATAAGTTATGTATGGAATTCTCTCATAATATGAAGAATGAATTTGAGATGTCTATGATTGGGGAAATGAAATTTTTCTTAGGTTTTTGCAGATTACTCAGATTGGTAAAGGTATTTTCATTTGTCAAACTAAGTATGCTAGGGAGTTGTTGAAGAAATTTGGTATGGAAAATTTTAGACCAGTTGGTACTCTTATGGTTACAAGAGAGAAATTGACAAAGAAAGATGCATCAGCACCGATAAATCCTACACGGTACAAGTCTATGCTTGGAGGTTTGTCATATCTGACTCAGACTAGGCTGGATATAATGAATGTCGCTCGTATTATATCAAGATATTAGAATGATCCTAGAGAGAATCATGAAAGTGCGGTGAAAAGAATTTTCAGGTTTTTGCAAGGAACAACTGAATATGGTTTGTGGTATCCTAAAGATGATGGTTTTACACTATGTGCATATACAGATGCAGATTGGGCTGGAGATGTTGATGAATGGAAGAGCACATCTAGTGGAGCTTTTTTTCTTGGGAAGAAACTTGTTTCATGGACCAGCAAGAAGCAATCTTGTACCTCTCTATCTACTGTTTAAGCTGAGTATGTTGTTGCTGCTACTAACTATACACAAGTTATATGGATGAAGCAAATGTTGAAGGATATAAGGGTGGATTGTAATGAACTGGTAGTTATTCACTGTGATAACTTTCCTACTATTGACATATCAAAGAATATGATATTTTATTCTAAGACAAAACACATATCTATCAAGTACAACTTTTTGAAGGAGAAGGTGGAAGTAAATGAAGTCAGACTAGTTTATGTGAACACTAAAGATCAGATTACAGATATCTTTACTAAACTCTTGTGTAAGGAATCATTTGAGTACTTCAAAGATAGATTGGGGGTTTATGCCCCTCCGGTAGAGACTAGAGTGATTCTGATAGGCATCAATTCGATATGCATTTAAAAATCTACTATTCATTCTAGATTGATGTGTTCATGCTACTACTCAGCGAGAGTAGTCAGCTGTGTGGTTCAGTGGATTTTTTATTTTTCTTTGATGTTTATGTTAGATTTTTGGCGTTGATGTTAAAGGGGGAGAGATATATGTGAAAAATAGAGCTTAACAAAATATCAGTCAAAGGGAAGAGATCAGAGATTAACACATATATCATTCATAGGGGCATTTTGTTAACTTCATTGTAATACCATCTTATGGGAGATTGTTGGCTGTCTTCCTTTGGGGGAGACTTGTTTGGCATTTCTTGGCACTTGGATGTTTTTCACATCTAGTGTTTCGATCAATGCCAAAGGGGGAGATTAAATTGAAGGAATTGATCATGTGTTGCATTGATGTTTTGTCATTGATCGCAACACCAGCTATTTTGGTTGTTTACCAGTTTTTGGTAGAGCTGTTGGTTTATGATATTGATCCGGTATGCTCCTGTATGCTTTGGTTTGTGGAATTGGTTTGGATATTTCATTCATGATATTTAGATGCGTATCATGATCAGTTCATTTGGGATTTGATGCTTTGGGAGCTATCATTTGTTCTAGTAAGCCTTTTGGTCACCGGTAAGGGTTTTACCAGCAGAGATTTGTTGAAGATCTTTTGATACACTTGATAAGTGGTGTTGGTGCAGCTTCTAGATGGGTTTTAAGATGTTCTTGGTTATCTTGTATGTGTTCCTATTGATCAGTGGTGTTGCATTTAGGACCGGACCTAATGCTATCTTATTCTCCAAGGTTATGGACCAGTTTATGTAACATGTTGGTGGATGATCCTGATGCGGTACTAGTTGGATCTATTGATTGCATTATAGTGTTTTGGTATTAGGCCAGCTTGGTTGGTAAATAGATTGTGGGTTTATAGTATGAATTTATTGTATTATCTTTTAGGTGGCCGACCTAATTGTTTAGGTCCCTGTTTGGTATAAATATGATATAAGATCTCTTTGTAGATCATGGTTATGGTGATGGGTTAATGGTTTTAGGGGTTATACAATTATTTGTGTGTGAATAAGGTTGTAATCACATGCAGAGGTTTTGGTCAATCATAGGTGATAGAATTGTGTTAGTGAAAGAGGTTTAAGACCTCTGATACTGAGGTTAACAGGAACTATACTCATGCATTGGAGATGTTATTCTTGCAGTTCACTCTTCTTTCTAGATTGTAGTCTGGATTTATTTTGCATTTAGTGAGGATCCTTTTGTGATGAGAACTGTGTTGTAGGTTGTTGGCCTTGTTGTATGTGTAGGCCCCTCTTTTCATAATCACATACTTACTACAGAAGTATTATCTGATTGTGGGTAGGCTTCCTAGCGTGGATTTTCCCTGTACTGGGTTTTCCACATACAAATCTTTGTGTTATCTTTTGTGGATGGTTGGTAAATTTTATGTAGCTTATGTTTGTGCTTAATTGTTAAATCTTCTATTCTAGTATTTGGTTTATATATTTTGGTATTAAGGTTTTAATGCATAAAGTTCTATAATCTGTTGACAACTGATTCACACCCCCCCCAATCTCAGTTGTCCACCAAATATCTGAGTTGTCTAACAGTTGGGACATACTTGGCTTTGTTCCCTAGAAGCTATGCCTTCTATAATGCACAAATATTTAAAGTTCCCTCACAATGGGTGTCATATCACAATAAATCATAGCCTTTTCTAACCCACAACGAAGTGTGAAAATCTCACCCTTGATTGTTTTTGGCCTATATAACCTAAACCTTTACAACCTCGAGATGATGCTCTTTTTAGATCTTATCAAAAATTAAAAACTAATTGGATATTGGCCTTAAGTTAACCTAAGGATCCTTCACCTATCAACATTCATCCTCCTCATTCTAGACCTATACTTATTTCTACTCCTATTCCTCCTATATATGTTGTGGTCTCATCCCCTACATCTTATAAATGAAAATTCCTAGCATCTTGTATCTCTCAACCTAGTGAGGTTTCTCCTATTCCTCATCTTAAAAGAGAAGGAAATAATCCTATGTTGATTGATCCTTGACTTCACAAGTTTTGAGTCAAACTAAGAGAAATAATTGTGTGAGAGAATGTTGATGTAGATGTGCCAAGCTTCATGAACTTGCTTCACAATCTAATTCCTCCCTAGAAAGACACCAAAATTTTCCCTAGTCCCATTTGTCCAACCTTCTCCTAACCCTAGGGAGGAAATTCAAATTAAGTCACTGTAGTTAAAAATGATTAAGAAAAATGATAGTTCAATTCATTTTCATGTCAAAGATCCTATTGTGATTAATATGGTTTATGGTTAATAAAATTATTGATGGTAACAATGCCATTTCTAATCATTCTGATGATATGTATGAGCTTGTTGAGATTAATCATAAGCTATCTTAACACTTTTCAAAATTAATAACCCTATCTCCTAGTAACAAACAAAGTGACACATCATTAGAGCATGTCCATTATTACTAAATGTGCCTTTGTGTTGTCTACTTGAGACTGATGCAAACTATTGAGGTCTCTTTTTGGTCTCTCCCATGGTGACCCATAAATAGTTATGTTTAATAATCTTATGTGATCTTCTTCCATTGTGCTCATAGTTCCACTACCTTTGGGGAATGAGGTAAATTGAATGCAACTTATTATTGATATACATTACTTATGAAAAGTGCATACTGGACCGAGCTAATGATCCCTTATATGTTTTTTACTTTATGTTTTGTGACCATTTCTCTTTGATTTATCCTTTCTTGGGGGAATATAATTGTGGCCAAGTGATTGTCTTTTGGATATATGTATGCTATCATAAAGTTATTGTTCCTAGTAAGGCATACACAATCACTTTAATGTGGAGGCATACAATCTTCTCAGTGTTACTCTTGTGTGCACACCATAAGACTTGGTTTGTACACTTTTTCTAACACTGTGACATGTTTGATACATGTTGCAATACCCATTTTGCAATCAATTCAATTCAATGTTTAGCTTACTTTGCAAACTGAGCCTTTTGCATTGCAATCTTTTGCACTGATTTTTCAATTTTATTTATTTTTAAATCTAACATGACTCAAAGTAAGCACATTACTTACTAGGCCATGAACAATCATTCTCTTTCCATCCTCTTCATGTGTTTCTCCTTTTATCTCGACATTAGATTGATAAGATCCTAAATCCTTGGAGGCTTGGTGTGTCTTGTCTCTTTGGAATGTTGGTAATTTTTTTCAAAGTGACTTTGTCCTTTACCATGACTATTGCAATAGGCTCATAATATTGCTAAAGTGGGGGCTAAATATAGTTTCATAAAATGTATCCCTAAACAATTGCATCCTCACCTAGGCCAATTCTTCACATTCCAACCTTTATTGCTCTGTAGCTACTTTGATTCTATTCACACCATCTTGGAATATATTTTTTCAACTCTTTCTCTATCTCCTATTCAATTTTGAATTTTTATTGGTAGGACCAAGACACCCTAAGCACGCTAGTCCTCCCAAAAAGGGCACAAATTGGACCTTTCCATGGTCACTTCTTGTAGGTAAGAAATTTGGTTCTGCATTGGCTTGTTCCAAAAATTTAAATAGTTGTGGCATGTGGTTAGGCATAAAAGGAAGACTACCCCTCTCATTTGGGAACCTCTCTCAAGATCTCTCAATTTGGAAATTAATTGCACTCCAACAAATTTAATCCTAAGCGAGCAAGCAATCAAACATTCATCAATTGTTGAAGGACAACTCAAGTCAAGTTCCAACATTCATGATCAACATTCTATGAATGCATTCTACATGACATCCTAAACCCTTGTATGAATATTCAAGCAAACTTCATCAAGGTATCAAGTTCAATTTCAAGCATTTTTAGATCTAGACTTTTATCAAAAGCACATAATTCTAGATTAATATTAAATTCCATTTTTAAGTTCAATTATTATTTCAATTTTAAGGTTAACTCCTAAAGTGGGGTTTGACCTAGGAAAATCCCCATCAAAAAACACATTTTTTTCTATTCAATGCACATGAAATTGACTCAAGAGACAAAAGCACAAAATTTGCCAGAGCTGACAATGACAATTAGATTCAACTTTTATAGCTGTGAAAAGCAAAGGATCGGGCTGCCCCACACCTCTTGGTCCCAAGAATTTTTTAGGAGATTCTAATAGGATATTTTGTGTGTCATTCTAATCTGAAAAAGTTTTAGCTTGTCTCCATCCAACATTCAAATGAATGGGTCACCTCACACATCCCGATCTCAATAATTCAACACAAATTTTCTATCATAGGTTTTGATCTATTTCCCATCCTAAGATTCAACTTTACAACTCTGTATGACATTTGGAACTTACTATTACAATTATTTTATGTAAAATTCTCATTGTTTCTCCTAGATCCAATATTACAATTCAAACCTAATTCAAATTCATTTTCATCTGAAACAAGAAGGATTAATCCAAGATCTATATTCAGTCCGTTTAGGGTTGGATCAATCAAATTCAATGCCATTTAATATGAGGTGGCTCCATAAAATTAGTGGCTTTATTTGTCTAATTTGTGAAGTGCTAATTTCATTTACCAAAGGAAACCTATATAAGATGACCCATAAGATATGCACACATATAACTGCTGGCAGTGGGCTAACATCCCTCGTCGGGATTCGCAACATGGATCAACAGCCTCCTATGGATTCTATAAGTCTAGTGGTTGTATCAGGCATTGATAGGTTGATCATTTGGTGCAACGACAACCCTAGCTTCTAACAAGTGGTATCACAGCTTGGTCACATGTTCAAATAATGTAGGCTAGGAAGAGTGACACTGAGAGGGGGATTGTTGGCAGTGGGCCAGTGTCCTTCATGGGGATTCGCGACATGGTTTAACAGCCTATGGATTCTATAAGTCTAGTGGTTGTATCAGGCATTGATAGGTCAATCTTTTGGTAAAAGGGAAACCCTATCTTATAACAGTTCATCTCAAAAGTGATGAAAATCATGGCTAATGCACCAACTAAAACCAAAGAAATAGAAAAACATATGTATCTCCAAAAAATGTAAGAAATATATTTAACATAACAATAGTAACATGTTAAGTTGAGACAACTAAAGATAATATACAATTACATTTTCTCTATGTATCAAACATGAAATCAACTCTAGATTCAATTATTTATAAACTTGTATAGAGTAGCCATTGTTGAGGAACCTAATAAAAACCCATGTAGAAATGTTAAGTGACAAGGAATGTACCTAGATTCACACTTGAGAATGAGATAACCAAACTCCTCAAACCTTTTATACAAATCTATAACTATATCTATATGTAAACCTTAAATAATTTCTCTTCATATATCTACAAAAACAAAGATTTTATTTAATATGTAGAGCATGTAAAACAATATATGTAAGTATGAATCAACCAAATATAATGTAAAACATTATAATATCATAATTATGCAAACAACTTATTTTAAAATAAGAAATTTGTAAAACCCATGTATCCCAACAACGTGAATATGAAAAATTTAAGTAAAAATATCCAAAAGAATTAGAAGTTTTTCTAGAAAATCCAAGCCACTCAAAGATAGATTCCAAAATGATCTCTATGTACATGAAAATATAGGAAGAATTTTTTTTAGAGTTTCTAGGTCACCAAAATACCAACTCCATAACCCACATACAACTAAGGGCTAATAATGTAGTGCTTTCATGAAATTAAGGGCTACAACCATGAACCCAACATGAGCACTCCCTTTGATATTGAACATAGCTTGTACTTTTCCATATGACTAGGTTTACAAGAGAAGCCACCTAATATGAACACTATTATATGAACATGACCATGGGATAAAGGCACACAAGCACTATTGTGTAGGGTAATAACACATTTCTAAATAGGAGCTCTAGGTCACAATCATGTAACAATAATATACATGATCAACTCATTGAACCTCTCCACTATTCAACAAGTACTTTGCATATTATTTTCTAAAACAACAAACCACATCCATTATACAATCTCACTCAAATACTTGGATTAATAGATAACCAAATCCTTCAAAAACATACCCACAAGCTTGTTAAGATACAAAATCAACAATGGAGGAATTCTTAGAACCAATGTACCATGGATCCATCACATATAATGGCATGCAAATACATAGTATAGGCAACATGAAATACAAATGCAACAACATGTAGTTTACATGTGAACTACGAAAACACCTTTTCTCTAATACCAAACATCAAGGAAAAAACACATAGAACCCTTATCAATTATATTAGACCATTACAATTGATAAGTATTCCAAGAACTTCCACATTAACCCTTCAAGAAAATTAACACATTAGTCAAATTTATGAGAATTTTACTAATTATTTTATTCATGTAAATAATACTTATATAAAAAAGAATGAGATATGTAAAATAAATCAACCACAAGAAAAAGTGAAATAAGTATACCCTAGAAAACCCTTTCAGAGAAAGTATGTCCTCCAAAGCACTAAGTCAATGTATTATTAAGTAACAAAAATTTAGTTGGAATACAATATCACATTCTTTCCTCCATGGAGAGCAACATCCTCCTTTGTTATAAATTTTATAGCATAACCCTACCAAAAATTCTTCTCTTTTTTCTCTATCTCAAACCCTCAATGTATAGACTTGTGAACATAGAAACCACTATAAGACATCAACTTGAGTTTAAACGAGATCCAAAAATATCATAAAACATCAATATGACCCATACTTAATTATTGATCACTTACCAACTTTGTAAAGTTACTCTATGATATGTCATAACTTCATAAACCCCTCTTAATCATTCCCTTATACATCATAATATCTCTTATGTCTTTAATAAATATATTTACACCTCTAAAGAACGACCAAATTGATTTTTAAGAAACTTCAACGGATAAACATAGGTAAACAAATACATATAACTATAAAAATACAACCATTGAATTGTCAAGGTCAAACATTGAACTAAAAACTTCAACCATAGAGAGTAAATGCTCTATCTTGTAGCTTTTTAATTATCTAGACATTCTAATTAAAATAAAGAAGGTTTGTATCGTTGTTATTGACGTTTGGCAGTTCAATTTGCAATTTCATGTCCGTTTCAAACTATTTAAGACCTGTTACACAACGCAAGAGAACATTTTCCTGCGTCTAAGACTGGTCTTTGATATATAATATAGTGTAATTTGTTTGTTTATATGACTAAGTTATTAAAAAAAGACAGAGACTTGGTCAATATTTGTGCCAACTGTAGAAAAGTTTCTTCTAGATACATAATCAATAAATAAAACGATTAAATATAATTTAAAATCTATACTAAGTAATCAGCTGAGCTCAGAAAATAACTTTCTTTTTCTTGTATTCAACGTTTAGACAGAGTAAAGTTGTTATTCTATTTTTAACAAATATGTAAAGCCAACGTGAAATCATAGTCAATATCTCTGCAATTTCCATTTGGCATCCATGTTTAATATCAAGACATTCATATATTTTTCAAGCTACTGTGGATTAGAATTGAAATATATACACAGAGGTCGCATAAGACAATGCACCATGATGCAAAACCGCGTAAAATGTCATTTCAAAAATTAAGGTTTTTTTCTTAAAATATGTAATGATTGTGGCTAATCATGTAAGGCCTGACTGAAATCTAATTAATTCAACACCGTTGAATATTTTAGTAGCTTTATTCTCCAGTCTGTATCGAGGGTGACCTCTCATGTATAAGTAGATCGTTTCAGGAGTTCAATCTTGCAGAACCAATTTCTTCTTTTATCTATTCAGAATTTCTTCAAGCTTAATGTTTTAGGGGAATTTGACCATAAAGAGTAAATTGTGGAGAGGAGAGAAGTTAATAATGAAGAAATCAATCTGTCTTTCTCTTTTGGCAGTGCTGTGTATAGTGTTTGCTCCAGCAGATGGCTATGACGGACTGAAAGTGGGTTATTATAGCCATACATGTCCTCAAGCTGAATCAATTATCAACAGTACGGTCTCAAAAGCTCTAAAGGAGGATCCTCTTTTAGCTGGGGTCATTATAAGGATGCATTTCCACGATTGTTTCGTGAGGGTAAGCAATTCAATTCACTTATTTTCATTTATGATTTAAAACTGAGTGAAATATGATACGAGAATGATATCATGTCTACAGGGTTGTGATGGATCAGTTCTTATAGACTCCACACCAGGAAATAAAGCAGAGAAAGAGTCACCTGCAAATTTCCCAAGTCTTCGTGGGTTTGAAGTGATCGATGAAGCAAAACGGATAATAGAATCTGTCTGTCCTCAAGTAGTGTCATGCGCTGACATAATTGCATTTGCCGCACGAGATAGTGCATATAAGGTAACACATAACTAGGACGGATGAAATAAAACTTCATTCTTGCACTCTGATCTTTAATTAGATGTTTACCATTTATAAAATCATATTACACAGGTTCAGGAAAAATAAATAGATTTATTTTTATATACTTAAAATCTGAAGTGGTCTAAGTTCCAATAATGAAAAAATATATAGAAACAAATTAGATGGAAACAGTAGAGAGGGGGAGGAGGTGGATTCCAATTATTCGATTTATTCCACACATCAGTGAGATCTGGGAAAGAATCCCAACCCTCTAAATTCACAATTTTAAAATCTAAATGGTGCTAATGTTATAGTCTTAAAATATAAAGAAACAAACCACTCGACAGAAACAGTAGAGAGGAGGATGAGGTGGGTCTCATTCACTCATTTAGTTCATACATCAATGAGATCTGATATTCACGAAAGAGTTCCAACCTTCATCATCTCTTTGCCGGTTTTATATATATATAATAGAGTTATTAATAGATTGCATAACATATGCAAAACTATATTTTTGCAGGCTGGCAAAATTAGCTGGTATGTCCCAGCCGGACGCAAAGACGGAAATATTTCAAAAGATGAAGAAATCATTAACAATTTACCTCCTCCTTCCCTCAACTTCCAACAATTGACGGATTTGTTTGAGCAGAAAGGCCTCTCTCAACAAGACATGGTAGTTCTATCAGGCAAGTACAACCATATTGGAATTTATACATAGACAGAAGTTATTATTTCTGAAGAACTCAACTTTTCATCATTGTTGGTGTGTTCTTTCACAGGTGCGCACTCCATTGGTACCTCACATTGCTCTTCGTTTCAAGATAGGCTTTACAACTTCAATAACTCAGGTGTTGTAGACCCTTCATTAGACCCTCAACTGGCCAAGAGTCTCAAGTTTAATTGTCCACCTACAATGACTTCTGATCCAACTGTACCTTTGGAAAACAATACACCAACCAAGCTGGACAATGTGTATTACAGCGAGCTTCTCAGAAACAGGGGACTATTAACATCTGATCACACCTTAATCACAAATTCTGATACTCGAAAAATGGTGCAGACTTATTCAAATTACCCAACATTATGGCGTAGGAAGTTTGCCTACGCAATGGTGAAGATGGGCACCATTGACGTCCTCACTGGATCTCAAGGTGAAATCAGAAACAACTGTAGAATCGTAAATAGGAATTGAGGGTAGGTTTTTTCTACAGGATGAGTTTGGCCTTGTCTTGGGTACGTGAGCTTGCTGTGGGGAGATGATCGATGGGATTGTTTTGAAGAGGTGTGAAACATGAGAATTGATGTTCATAAATGGTGTTGTAATAAACTTGGCAATCAACCGAAGTTGATGATTTCTATCATAATGTTAATGAAGCAGTCAATGTAGTTCGAGTTGGAATATTCATTTGGATTAGAGGAAAAATAAAAACATGTGACTCATAGCCTGTACTGCATGGCAATTTGTAACTATACTAATTTAATCTGGAGAGATGTTTCTATCACATTGTTTTGATTAATAAAAGCGGGATAGGTCTGTATCATTACATATCCACAAAGTAACATTTAGAGTGCATGAGAGATGCACAACCAGCAAAAAACGTCCACTACAACAAAGCGAAAAACCCAACAGGGTAACCCAAAAGCCAACAACAACTATAAAACTAACAAAAAAACAGAAAGAGACCGAGACCCACAAAAAAACAAGAACAACCACCTAGTAAAAACACAAAGAGATGGCCAACTACATTGGGGAAACTTTTTCCTGCCAATCCTAGCACAAACTTAACACTTCATCAGAATACAACACCTTCTTACTTGAACCAATCCTGAAGCTAGAGGAGGCCAATGTGGAATTAGGGGTGGCTTTCATGAAAGACGCCATGGGGCCAGAACCTGCAATCAAGGCCTCTATGCATTTACGTTTCTTCTCCCTTTTCCTATCCATGTTTGCCCAAATAGCTCAGATAGCCTACAGAGAGGCATTGTGCATATCGGCTGCATTCCTTCAAGCAAAATTAGCCTCTTCAATTTTCTTCTTGAGGGCCTCCTGGGAATTATTTACCTCTTCCAGCTGAATTTTGATCGCTCCCATTTTGAGTTTGTCATCCAAATCTTCAACCTTCACATTCACCTTGTCCCATGGCTCCATGAGAACAATGAGGTCATTGGCAATTTTTGTCATATTATTTATACAATTTATGAAATATATAATTATATTTTGATTATATTGTTCTTATTTTAATGATAATTGTTCAATTTTTTTTATTTTTGGCTTATTTAATATATTTTACTTTCTATATATTAAAAATGTCTCATCAAATTAAGATGAAATTCATTTAGATGGTACTAGTATTGGTATAATGTGATGGTTAAGTTGTGGTGTTGTTTATATGATGAAGGTTCAAACTTTGTTGGGGTATTATAGCTATATCTATATATTGAAGATAATGTTGTCTTTTTGTGACCTCATCTATTCATTGCAATGGGTCAAAAGCATCTTACCCTTTTAAACCTTTTAAAAAAACTTGTTTAAATTAATTAAAAGTATAAATAGAAAACATCTCAATAATATTAAACATATTTGATGTTGTAATATTCTAGCATAAGTCTATATAATTTATAATAAAAATAAATATTAAAACTATAAACTATAATTTAATTCTAGACGATAAGGAGTTGATGTTGGAAAATGGTCTTTGGATTTTTCAAGGAGCTTTTTTTTTTCATCAAACCTTATTCATTTATTTTGACCAGCGTATAAAAAGCTTCACTAATGCATTGCTTTGGGTGTGGTTACCATATCTTCCCTTCAATTTTGGGAACTAGACTGCTTGTGAGCCATTTAGAATGGTCTAGGAAGGTATCATTGCATCGCTAAGGAAACTATCAATTTTGGAAACTAGACTTCTAGTAGGTATTTTGGATCTATTGATTTCTTACCATTATTTTGGCCTTGAGAATGTCGCTTATTGCATATTGTTATTTCGAAGAGGTGCTTGCATGACATTAAAACCTGCTTGTTGGAATCAAAACATATTTTGTGAAAGGTCGATCAAATACTTTTCCTCATGCTTAGTTGATTTGTCTGCTATGGGCATGTCAGGAAGGGTAAGTCTTTTGCCTAATCCTACAAGCAAATAGGCTAAGTTTCCTATCTAAAATGTTTGTGTTGTGGTGAAGAGGCGATAGTGAATTACTTGGCAAATCCCTAATCTAAGGCTTGAAGACATGCATTAATACCATTAGCTTTGGCTTCACAATGGTGGTGGCTAATTTTAGGAGCTTGAATGGTGGCACTCTACTTTTCTTTCAGTTTTCTTAATAAATTGCATTCTCTAGCAATGCAATAATCTGCATGTGTGCAGATTGTAATTCTTTGTTGTCTAGGTTCTTTTGTTAGATTCTTTCTTTAGAACTGGTTGTTAAGTTGTAGTTCCTTTTTCGTAGTCTCTTCTTATAGAACTGTTTGTTCTTAAACCAATTGCTATTTCTAGTTCGTAACTAGGCTATCAAGATCTATAAATTACACCTCTATGTATACTTTTAGTGAATGAATAATAGAGATGAGTTTTCTTTCTTTTCTGTATCCGCAGCTACTAGTTTTTTTTGGCTTAAGTTTATATTATTTCAGTTATTACGGAATATAATAATTTTTTGCTTAGCTCTCTTCTTAGCATAGTATAAGAGCTTTTTGTTAGAAGTATGACTGTCATTGCACCAAAAATTTGACCTGTTAATGCCTAATACAACCACTAGACTTATAGAATCTACAAGAGGCAGTTAAGCCATGTCACAAACCTAAGTGTTGTGCTACACAACACAAAGAGACCAAGCGTGCACACCTTGCAATAATTCCCCTAATACAAGTGAGGGGTTTGACACTGTGACCCAAACTCTTATACCACTTGTTAGAAGTACAGTTGTTGGTGCACCAATTGATCAACTTGTTAATGCTCGATATAACCCACTAGACTTATATAATCCACAAGAGGCGGTTAAGCCATGTCACAGACCCGAGCACTACGCTACACAACACAAGGAGACCAAGGGCGCACACCTTGCAACAATTTTAATCGTTTAACCCTTCAATTGGTATCAAAGCTAGGTTTGCATATTTTTTCCTTATGGTGATAATAGTTTTTTATTTTTGAAGTAATTTAAATGGCAAACAATAGCAGCATACCCTTGCAACTTTTGCAGCTCACCAGACAAAACTATGAATATTTGAGCATAAGGATGAAGACTCTTCTAAAGTCTTAAGATTTTTGGCAAATGTTAGAATTTAGTTACACTAAGCCTACAGATCATAATTCTTATAATGCATTGAATCAAAATCAGTGTAATTAGTTGAGAGAAGATAGAAAGGACAATCATTCTCTCTTCAACATTCAATCTACATTGGATATTTTAATTTTTCCTTGTATTGCAAGCATGAAAAAGTCAAATGAGGAATGGAAGGCTTTATAAATTGCATACCAAGGATTTGACAAAGATTGGTAAGGCTTCAAACCTTTCAAAGAGATTTTGAGAATCTCAACATGAAAGAAGCTGAGTCTATTCATAAATTCATTACTAGGAATCAAGATATTGTTAACTAGCTTAGATCTCAAGGTAAAACTTTCACACAACAAAAAATTATAGAGAAAGTTTTAAGATCTCTTACTCCAAAGTTTGATCCAGCTGTGATAGTCATAAAAGAAAGTAAAGATCTAACTACCTTCCAATAGAATTGGTAGGTTCGTTGTAGTCACATGAAGAGTGTATGAAGGGCTCTACAGAGAGCCTTGTGCAAGCTTTCCAGTCTACTGTGAGAATCAAAGAAAAAATTTCAAACCCTTCTTCTCCCTCTAATAAATCTCAAGGACATTCTTCTTCAAATAGAGGATGTGGTAGAGGAAGAGGAAGACATAGCAACAAAGGAAGAGGAAGAGGCTATCTGAATTGTAGAAACATCTCATGTTGGTATTGTGACCGATATGGGCACTATGAATCTAAACGCAAAAATAAGAAATCTGATTTGAGAAAATCAAGAGCCAACTATGCTAAAAACTCCTTTGAATAAGCCAAGCACTCCACATTCTTTGCATGAAACTTTTCCATGTAACCTCAAACAGATGTGTGGTTCCTAGATAGTGTCTTCTCAAATCATATGATATGTAAATTTGATATTTTTGTTAAGATAGATGACTTTTTGAAAAGTCAAGTTAAATTTGGAGATGATAAATAGGTTGATGTAATGGGAAGAGGTATCCTATCATTGACAACTAAGAAAGAAGATACTACTTTAATTCATGATACTTTGCATGTGCAAAAGTTAGAGCATAATTTTTTAAGTATTGGGCAACTTCTACAAAAAAATTATAAGGTTGTGTTTGAAAATAAGTGCTACAAAATATTTGATAAATCTACTAACCATCATCTTTTAGCAAAGACTTATACGACAACAAATAGGGTTTTTTCTCTCACATTGGGTTCTACTAGGATGCATTCTCTTGAAGAAACTATAGATGATTCATGGTTATGGCACCAACGATATGGTCATGTAAATTTTTGAGGATTATGGTTTCATAAGAAGAATATGGTGAGAGGACTCCCTGCACTTGGCAAGCAATATTGACATAGTTTCCCAATGAACAAATCATGGAGGGAGAAAAATCTACTAGAGCTTGTGCATGTTGATATTTGTGGTGACATGCAAGAGGAATCTATGGGTAAGAATCTTTATTTTTTGACTTCAATTGATGAATTCTCATGCCACACCTGGGTTTATTTTGTCAAGAATAAATTAGAGGCTTTTGCATGTTTCAAGTAATTTAAGGCTTTGGTAGAGAAACAATGTGGGTATTCTCTTAAAATAATCAAAATAGATGGAGGGGGATAATTTAATTCTAAAGAATTCTTTCATTTTTGTATTACTAATTGGATCAAAAGACAACTTACTGCACCCTATATCCCCCAAGAAAATGGATTTGCTGAAAGGAAGAATCCTACCATAATGGAGATGGCAAGAAGCATGTTGCAGCCCAAAAATCTTCCTAATTTCTATTGGGGAATAGCAGTAGCCACCACAGTGTATATCTTGAGTACAAGCCCTATAAAGTTGGTTAAGAATATGACTCCAAAGGAAGCTTAGAGTGGACACAATCCTTTAGTGGCTCACTTTTGTGTATTTGGATGAGTCCAACCTATGTTCATGTTCTAGATTAGACATGGAAGAACTTGGATGCAAAATCTTAGCTTTGAATATTTGTGGGGTACTCTGATACTACAAAAGGGTATAAATTCTACAATCCTAATACAAAGAAATTGATCATCAATCGATATGTAGTTTTTTATGAAGACAAACTCTGGCAATGGAAGAAAGGTGATCAACAAACCACACCACTCAGTGTGGGTATTGAAGATGATAATGCTCCTCATCCCCCCACAAGTTCAAGTGGAAGTTCCAGCTTCAGTGATAGATCAAGTGTGAGCCCTCGAAGTTATAGTCCATTGAGTTCTCCATATAGTTCATCATCAGTTGATAGCTCAAGTTCAGAATCCAGTCCCAATCCTTTCTAAAAGGTATGAAGTTTGAATGAAACTTATCAAAGGAGCTCTAATATGAATACCACTATTAATTTTTCTTTATTTAGTTCAATTCAAGTTGATCCTTCTATGTATGAAGGAGAAATTAAAGACAAAGTATGGATTGATATTATGAATGAAGAGATACATGAAATTGAAAAAAAATCCATGAGAGTTAGTGCAACTTCCTAAGGGGAACAAGAAATTGGTGTGAAATGGATCTACAAGGTTAAGTATCATGTCGATGATTATGTGAAAAGACACAAGGCAAGATTGGTTGCACAAGGATTTGCCCAAGTACCTAGAATAGATTATTTAGAAACCTTTTCTCCAGTTGCAAGATTTGATATAGTCAAGGTTATGTTGGTTATTACTACATAACACAAGTGGTCAGTTTACCAGATGGATGTGAAATCGGCCTTCTTGAACGGTTACATTGATGAAGAGATATATGCGGACCAGCCTATTGGCTATGAAATTCTAGGTAAAGAAAAGTTGGTTTACAAGCTCAAGAATGAACTTTATGGCTTGACGCAAGCTCCACATGCATGGTATGCAAGGATTGATAGTTATTTCCTAAAGAAAGGGTTTCATCAAAGTCCCTCTGAGCCAACCCTTTATATCCAATGTTTGAGTGATGATATTCTTATTGTTTGCCTTTATATGGATGATCTTATTTATACAGATAATAGCACACCTATCATGGAGAATTTTTAATTTGAAATGAAGAAATGATTTGAGATGATAGATTTGGGACTTATGAATTATTTTCTTGGTGTGGACGTTCAACATAACTTTGAAGGTATATCAATTTCTCAATCCAAGTATGTAGCTGATTTATTGAAGAAGTTTAGAGTGGCGTCATGCACTTCAGTTGCCACTCTTGTCACACGTAATGAGAAATTGACCAAGAAATATGTAAGCTCCTACGTAGATGCCACCTTATATAGAAGTGTGGTTGGGAGCCTCATGTACCTCACTACTACTAGACCTGATATCATGTATGCTATGAGCCTTATCTCTCAGTTCATGCAGGTTCAAGATGAGACTCATTGGCGAGCTACAAAAAGAATCCTAAGTCATGTGAGTGCTACCCAAAATTTTGGCCCATTAATTACTCTCCTAATGGAAAGTTTGAGCAAGTTGGTGACAAAAATTCATATTGGACCAGTTCAGTTGGTTCTACAAAATCATATGATTATGTTTTCTCACTTGGTTTTGGAGCTATTTCATGGAGTATTAAGAAATAGTCAATTATGGCTCTCTCTTTCACAAAAGAATAATACATCGCAACAACCATAGCTAGTTGTCATTCAATTTGGATTTGTAGGATCTTGGAAGATCTTCTTTCGATTTAGGAATATCTTACTACCATTTTTTGTGATAACAATAATACAATTGCTATGACTAAGAATCCAATCTTTCATGCACACACCAAACACATTGAGATCCACCACCACTTAATTCATGATTTAGTTCAAGAAGGGCATGTGGAATTGCAGTCCTTTTCTACATCCAAGAAAGCTGCAGATATATTTACCAAATCTTTTCCTATAACCAGTTCAGTTTTGTTTAGTTAAGGACACAGTTGGTCATCATTCTCATTGTTCATCCAGGGGGATATTGAAGACATGGATCACTACCATTAGATTTGGCTTCACAACGGTGACAGTGGTGGTAGTCGTAGTTTAGTTATAATGGTGGTGGTGGCTAATATTAAGAGCCTCAATGGTGGCACTCTAGCTTTCTTAGTAAACTACATTCTCTAGCAATGCAATAATTTGCATGTTTGTAGATCGCAATTCTTTATTGTCTAGGTTATTTTGCTAAAATATTTCTTTAGAACGGGTTGTTCAGCTGCAATTCATTATTTGTAATCTCTTTCTATAGATCAGTTTTTTCTTAAACCAACTACTATATATTTTTAATTTGTAATCAGACTGCCAAGATTTATAAATTATTTCTCTATGTATACTTTCAGTGAATGAATAATAGAGATGAGTTTTCTTTCTCTATCTTGTGCACAACCTTAAGTTTATATTGTTTCAGTTATTACAGAATATAATAATTTTTTATTTAGCTCTCTTCTTAGCATAGTGTAAGAGCATTTAATTGTTTAATCCTTCAAGGCTACGCAACTTTGTGAAATGGTGGAAGTGGTTTGCACAATCAAAAGAAATTATCTCCTTCAAAGTCACGCTTTATCACTTTGGCACTTTTTTTACGAGTCCACCTATGAAAGGCACAACTGTGTTTGGCACAGGAATCTGATGGTTGATATGTTGTTTCTGATTAGGCATTATTTTTTTCTCTTGATCTATTATTCATGATGTGATTCTTCCTCCATCGTGACTCATCCTTCTATGTAGCTCAATCTTTTTTTTGTACAATTGTGGGATCAATATTCTGGCACTACTGCAGAGCGGAAGGCATTCTTTGTGTCAAGCTATATTTATGGTGATTGAAGTCTTTTTCATGAGCATGACATTTGGAGGAGTGTTGTAGGTGATTTAGGGTGCTAATATTCTATTACATGCATTATATTAGCAAGATTGTGAAGGTCATATTTTACCTTTTTTTGGATTGACTGAATAGCTGAAAAAATTGAAAGCATCTATACGTCACATAATCTATAACCACCTTATTTTGATATGTGAATTGGTGATTTATTTCGGTGTGACCTGAGCAAATGGGTGATCTCCTATAGAGAAATGTGGAAGAAGATGTAAATATTAAACCTTAGCATGTTGTTATTCCTTAATTGTTTACATGCCTTATCTTTTTTTTCCATTTTAGTTCTTTTTAAAATTGATTGGGCTAATCAAAAGCATTATATGGTAAAGTTCAAAATATAAAAAAAAAATGGCATTGTAATATTCAAAGATCAATAAAGTTTCATTATGGTGGGTATTGGAACCTAGAAAAATTCAATAAGATGGATGGGTGTATTCGTATGACCTGAACTATGATCCAATCTCCTTGTAATGGTTCTTGAGAAATATTTGGTTCTCTAGTATCTATTTCTTTGATTATGTGAGATATCATGACACATCTAATTCAACAACAGTTCAAATTTTAGATTGATAGCCTACGGTTAATGATTAGGAATCTTGCATATCATTCAGATGAAGTCATATCTCAATTTTAGGGCCATTCATTATGGCCAGCCATGTTCTTGAGTGGACTTCTAATAAGGATAAGGATGCTTTTGTGGATTTTATTTGATAAGAGTATGGATTTGCATGCTACTTTCTTATGTCATGGATATCCCTCCTATGAATAATATATTTGTACTTATGTCCAAGATAATTAATTGATTTCTACTATTTTCATTCTAAGTGTTTAGTTTGAATGCTTATTTTTACACATCTCAATACTCACATTCATTAATAGACTCTTAGATTTAGTCTAACATAGGTGACACCATCTTCTAACATATTTTCGATAAAAAAAAACAAAAAAGATTACCCATTTTTATTGTTTTCATTTCATGTCATACTGAAGAGACATTTATATGATAAGATGCCTTATTTTTTGTTCTTTGTTTAGCTCTCAAAACAAGTTTATTCATGTGAAGGGTTCATGGAATTCACTTTATCTTCACAAAAATCTTCTATGACCCATGTTTGCATTGTCTAATTTTTATAATTCAATGTCTTTTATTTCTAAAATGATAACTAGCATCTGGCGGGTTAATAGAGATTTTATGCAGGTTAACATTTCTTTTAAGAGATCAATTAATCTATATGTTGGTAATATGGTAATAATCAATGGAAACATATTTTTTTTTTAAACTTTGTCGATTAGTAAATTAAGAAAGATGTAGACACATGTATTGACACATAAAAAAATCGATGAAATAGGCATTGGCAACATATATAAGACATAAAATATACATGATTGTAGAAGAAATCAACATAGTAGATTAAAAAAGAGACAACAAGCTTCTTTTCTAAATTGTTAGCTAAGTAAGATGCCACTAAAAATTTTTATAGCAATAGAAATGAAATCTTGGGACACATTTCAAATTTGATGTTTGGTGAAGAGAATAATTTTGTATTCAAACCTTTCTCCATGCAAGAACTAAGGATGGTGATTTCCTCTCTACATGTGGATAAGACTCCAGACCTTGATGAATTCACATCACTTTTCTTTCAAAAATGTTGGGTCTTTATTGACTTTAACTCTGATTAGCTATTGAATAGTCTAGAAAGAATGGTATATTACTCAAGAACCTTAAATTTACACCGATTTCTCTATCCCAAAATATCCTAATGCTCCAATTTCTTCTAAATGTAGACTAATATCTCTTTGCAATACAATTTACAAAATATTCACCAAGGCCATCTCCCTCTACTTAGCTTTTTTCATTTCAATAATTGTATTAGAAGAGAAAGGTGGTTTTGTCCTAAGAAGGTTTAAACAACGAAATATTCTTTAATAGCACATGAGATCTTGCATTTTATGAAGGTGGGTTATTATAGCCATAGATGTCCTCATGTTGAATCAATTATCAATAGTACGGTCTCAAAAGCTCAACATAAGGACCCTCTTTTAGCTAGGGTCATTATACGAATGCATTTCCACGATTGTTTCATCAGGGTAAGCAATTCAATTTACTTAATTTCATGTATGATTTAAAACTGAGAAAAGTATGATACGACAATGTTATCATGTGTACAAGGTTGTGATGGATCAATTCTCATAGACTCCACACCAGGAAATAAAGCAAAGAAAGCGTCACCTGCAAATTTCCCAAGTCTTCGTGGGTTTGAAGTGATTATTGAAGCAAAAAGGATAATAAAATATGTCTGTCCTCAAGTAGTGTTGTGCGCTAACATAATTGTATTTGCTATACGAGATATTTCATATGAGATAACACATAACTACGAGAGATGAAATATAACTTAATTCATGGACTCTGATCTTTGAAAAAAACATTCTTAGTTGAATAGATGTTTATCATTATATATTCAAGAAAAATCGAGCGATATAAATTACATTCTTAAAATTTATACTGTGCTAAATTCCAGTAATAAGATATGTAGAAACAAATCCCTAGATGGATAGTAGATAGGGGAAGAGGTGAATTCCAATCATTCGATTTATCCCATACATCAGTGAGATCTAGAAAAGAATCAAACCCTCTAAAATCACATTTTAAAAATCTAAATGGTACCAATCACATTTTTAAAATCTAAATGGTACCAATCACATTTTTAAAATCTAAATGGTATGAATGTTATAATGATGATATATATAGAAAAAAAACCACAGCTAGTTGTCAAGCAATTTGGATTCGCAGGATATTTGAAGATCTTCATTTGGTTTAGGAATATACGACTACCATTTTTTGTGATAACAACAGTACAATTGCTATGACTAAGAATCCAATCTTTCATGCACACACCAAACACATTAAGATCCACCACCACTTCATTCAACATTTAGTTCAAGAAGGGCATGTGGAATTGCAGTCCTGCGATGGACTCTAATCTTTGAAAAAAACATTCTTAGTTGAATAGATGTTTATCATTATATATTCAAGAAAAACCGGGCGATATAAAATTACATTCTTAAAATTTATACTGTGCTAAACTCCAGTAATAAGATATGTAGAAACAAATCCCTAGATGGAAATAGTAGAGAGGGGAAGAGGTGAATTCCAATCATTCGATTTATCCCATACATCAGTGAGATCTAGAAAAGAATCAAACCCTCTAAAATCAAATTTTAAAAATCTAAATGGTACCAATCACATTTTTAAAATCTAAATGGTAAGAACATTATAATGATAATATATATAGAAAAAAATCACAGCTAGTTGTCAAGCAATTTGGATTCGCAGGATATTTGAAGTTCATTTGGTTCAGGAATATCCGACTACCATTTTTTGTGATAACAATAGTACAATTGCTATGACAAAGAATCCAATCTTTCATGCACACCAAACACATTAATATCCACCACCACTTCATTCAAGATTTAGTTCAAGAAGGGCATGTGGAATTGCAGTCCTGCGATGGACTCTGATCTTTGAAAAAACCATTCTTAGTTGAATAGATGTTTATCATTATATATTCAAGAAAAACCAGGCAATATAAAATTACATTCTTAAAATTTATACTGTGCTAAATTCCAGTAATAAGATATGTAGAAACAAATCCCTATATGGAAATAGTAGAGAGGGGAAGAGGTGAATTCCAATCATTCGATTTATCCCATACATCAGTGAGATCTAGAAAAGAATCAAACCCTCTAAAATCACATTTTAAAAATCTAAATGGTACCAATCACATTTTTAAAATCTAAATGGTATGAACGTTATAATGATAACATATATAGGAAAAAACCATAGCTAGTTGTCAAGCAATTTTGATTTGCAGGATATATGAAGATCTTCATTTGATTCAGGAATATCCGACTACCATTTTTTGTGATAACAACAGTACAATTGCTATGACTAAGAATCCAATATTTCATGCACACACCAAACACATTAAGATCCACCACCACTTCATTCAAAATTTAGTTCAAGAAGGGCATGTGGAATTGCAGTCCTATTCTACATCTGATAAAGTTGCAAATATATTTACCAACCCTTTTCCTAGAACAAGTTTTGTTCAGTTAAGGACACAGTTGGTCCTCATTCCCATTGTTCATCCACGGGAAGATTGAAGACATGGATCACTACCATTAGCTTTGGCTTCACAATGGTGACAGCGGTGGCAATGGTAGTTTAGTTATAACAGTGGTGGTGGCTAATTTTAAGAGCCTCAACGGTGGTACTCTAGTTTTCTTAGTAAACTGTGTTCTCTAGCAATCTAATAATTTGCATCTTTGTAGATCGTAATTATTTGTTGTCTAGGTTCTTTTGTTAGATTATTTCTTTAGAATGGGTTGTTAAGTTGCAATTCATTATTTGTAGTCTCTTTCTATAGAGAAGTTTGTTCCTAAACCAAATACTATTTTTAATTTGTAATCAGACTACAAACATTAATAAATTAATTCTCTATTTATACTTTCAGTGAATGAATAATAGAGATGAGTTTTCTTTCTCTATTGTGTGCACAGCCTTAAGTTTATATTGTTTCAATTATTATAGAATATAATAATTTTTTGTTTAGCTCTCTTCTTAGCATAGTGTATGAGCTTTTAGTTATTTAATCCTTCAAGGCTACACAACTTTGTGAAAAGGTGGAAGTGCTTTGCGAAATCAAAATAAATTATCTCCTTCTAAGTCATTCTATATCACTTTGGCACTTTTTTTAAGAGTCCAGCTATGCCAGGCACAACTGTATTTGGCATAGGAATTTGATGGTTGATATGTTGTTGCTGATTAGGCATTATTTTTTTCTCTTGATCTATTATTAATGATGTGATTCTTTTTCCATCGTGACTCATCCTTCTATGTATCTCAATCCATTTTTTGTACAATTGTGGGATCAATGATCTGGCACTACTGTAGAGTGGAAGGTATTCTTTGTGTCAAGCTATATTTATGGTGATTGAAGTCTTTTTCATGAGAACAACATTGGGAGGAGTTTCATAGGTGATTTAGGGTACTAATCTTCTATTAGAAGCATTATATTACCAAGATAGCGAAAGTCATATTTTACCCTTTTTTCTGATTGACTAAATAGATTCTATAACCACCTTATTTATATATGCGAATTGGTGATTTATTTTGGTGTGACCTGAGAAAATGGGTGATATCCTATAGTGAAACATGGAGGAAGACATAAATATTAAACCTTAGCATGTTGTTATTCCTTAATTGTTTACATGCCTTATTTTTTTTTCCATTTTAGTTATTATTGGGCTAATCAAAATCATTATATGGTAAAGTTTACAAAATAAAAAAAAATTTAACATTGTAATACTCAAATGTCAATAAAGTTTCATTATGGTGAGCATTACAACCTAGAAAAATTCAATAAGATGAATGAGTATAGTCATATGGCATGAACTATGATCCAATCTCCTTGTAATTGTCCTCGAGAAAAATTTGGTCCTCTAGTATCTATTTCCTTGTTTATGCTAGTTATCATGAAACATCTAATTCAACGTCAAATTTTAGATTGATAGCCTATGGTTAATGTTAAGGAATCTCACATATCATTCACGTGAAATCATATCTCAATTTTAGGGCCATTCATTATGGCCATGTTCTTGAGTCGACATTTAATAAGGATAAGGATGCTTTTGTGGATGTTGTTTGATAAGAATATGGAATTTCATGCTACTTTCTTGTGTGGTGGATATCTCTCCTATGCATTATATATTTGTACTTATGTCCAAGCTAATTAATTAATTTCTACTATTTGAATTCTAAGTGTCTAGTTTGAATGCTTACTTTTACACATCTCAATAGTCACATTCATTAATAGACTCTTAGATTTAGTCTAACATAGGTGACACCATGTTCTAATATATTTTCATATAAAACAAAAAGTATTCCCTGTTTTTAGTGTTCACATTTCATGTCGTACTGAAGAGACATTTATATTATAAGGTGCCTTATTTTTTCTTCTTTCTTTAGCTCTCAAAACAAGCTTATTCATGTGAGGGGTTCATGGGATTTTTCTAAGACCCTTATTTGCAATACCTAATTTTTATAATTCAATCGTTTATTTTTAAAATGTTAACTTACATCTGGTGGGTTAATAGAGATTTTATGTAGGTCAACATTTCTTTTAAGAGATGAATTAATGTATGTGTTGGTATGGTAGTAATCAATGGAAACATATACATTTTTTAAATCTTTGTCCATTAGTAAATTAAGCAAGATGTAGACACATGTATTGACACATGAAAATCTTGATGAAATAGGCATTGGCAACATATATAAGAAATAAAATATACATGATTGTAGAAGAAATAAACATAACATATTCAAAAAGAGGCAATAAGATTCTTTTCCAAATTTTTAGCTAAGTATGATGCAACTAAAAACATTGTAGCAATAGAAAATAAATCTTGGGTTGCATATCAAACTTGATATCTGGTGAAGAGAACAATTTTGTATTTAAAACTTTCTCTATGGAAGAACTAAGGATGGTGATTTTCTCTCTACATGTGGTTAAGGCTCCAGACCTTGATGAATTAACATCACTTTTCTTTCAAAAATGTTCAGGTTTTATTGCCTTTAACTCTAATTAGCTATTGAATAATCCAGAAAGAATGGTACATTACTCAAGACCCTTAATTTTACACTAATTTCTCTTATCCCAAAAGGTCCTAATCCCCTAAATTTTTCTAAATATTGACCAATATCTCTTTGCAATACAATTTACAAATATCCAGCTAGGCCATCTCCCTCTACTTAATTTTTTTCATTTCAATAATTGTATCAGAAGAGAAAGGTGGTTTTTTCCCAAGAAGGTTTAAACAATGAAATATTCTATAATAACACATGAGATCTTGCACTTTATTCAATCAACCAACATCTCCTTTATGTTGACAAAGTTGGATATGGTAAAGGCATATGACAGAGTTAACTAGAGTATCTTTCACAAAATCCTTATCCGATTTACTTTGGTAAAAAATGATGTAAAGGGATATTGTCTTGTATCTTAGGAGATTTTTTTTTATATTAGTCAATGTTAGCCTATGTGGTTTCTTTTCTTTTTCACTGGGAGTTCATGAAAGTGATCCTCTTTCACCCTTCCTTTTCATCATCTTGGTTGAAGGGTTGAGTAGATTCATCAATCACCAGCATCAAACTTCTATGTGGAAAGGTTTAAAATTTCCATGCTCTTATATGACTACGACTCATATTCTCTTTGTAGATGATTGATGGGAGGCTCATCGATTTCAGAGGATAAAATAACAAAACATTCTCTAGATAAATATTGTCTAGTTTCAGGTCAGAAAATTAATCCTCAAAAATCTAAAGTGTTCTTCTTCAACACTTCAACCCTTATAGCATCTCAAATTCTCAAATTTATGGGATTTAAATAGGATTAACTCCCTTGTAACTATTTGGGATTTTCTCTCTTCATCAGAGCTAACAATGCAACTTATTGCAATCATCCTTTCACTTCCATACAACATAGGATTTCCTCTTGGAAAAGTAAATGGCTCTCCTTTTTGGGAAGACTAGTGATGCTAAAATTTATCCTTTCTATAATCCCAAATCACAGCGTGCAAATCCTCCAAATCCTAAAAGGAATTTTAGTGTCTTAGGAAGAAAAATTAAGATCTTTTCTATGGAGAGTTATCATGGATGAAAAGAAAAAGGTCCCATTAATTTCTTGGGAAAAAAATTCCAAATCAAAATATTTTTCAAGATTTGGTATTCATTGGTTAGAAGAAAAAAGAAAATCCTTGGGAGAAAATATTGCATGGAACTTATACACCAAATGATCATCTAAGTGGGCCAAGATTATTCATACAAAATACATAGATTCAGATATACCTAATAGAATATTTACGATGGCCAATCCCCCAAAAGGCTCAAAGGTGTGCAATTTTATTTTAAATTACATATCATTGATTCTACCTCACCTTTTATGGATTAATCAAGATGGAGGAAAGGTAAGGTTTATGGAGTACTCAAGGTTAGGTAAAACTCCTTTAATAAACAACCATAATTTCCAAGAAGAAAAATACTTTTTAACCCTCTTTGGGGATCCCGAGTAATGGATTACTTGACTACCTAGTATGAAAATGGTGATTTGAGATACAAATGAACCCATTTATCTCTCACACTAACTATAAAAAATCAACAAGAGTCACTCTAGAAACAACTACAAGATAGATATATTCACCTTGCTAATAAGGAAGACCTTTTAGTTTGGTTTTCTTCCCCAACAACAAGCTACAATGTTAAGAAAGGGTATAAATTTTTTATGTTTACTGACATGTCATGCTTATCTAAGGTCTTTAGTTTTTGTTGGAATAAGATAGTTCTTCTTAAAGTTGGGGTGTTCGTGTGGACAATAATAAATAATAAGATACAAGTACAAATGATCATCTTGCCCATCTTGGAATCACTCCAAACTTTTCATATGTCATTTAAAATCAAGAAATTGAGACCACTGATCATTTCTTAGTCCAATGTAATTTTACATAGTGGTGGAATTAGCTTAAAGGTAAGATTCATTAAAAAGAACCTCTTGGGTATGTGTAGGACTATTATGGGCTCAAAAGTGGTGATATTCTAACTAAAGTTCTAATTGATAGGCTGATGAAAATATATATATAACATTCAAATGGTACCACATTTTTAAAATTTGAAACATGTGTCCCATTCTATGCTTTGTATACTATAGGATTAAAAAAAATCATAAATTTTTGACCAAGTTATGATGGTCAAACATATGAGTTTTCATATTTTTAAAAAAGTTGTAGTAAAAAATTATAATTAATTATTTATTTCAAAAAAAAAAAATTTAAATGTGTGTCATATCTAGACATGAGTCTTTTTCTTATATCTAAAATCTTATAAAAAAATATTATGATTTGATTGTGGTTAGGTTGGTCAGATAGACACCTGCTTCTTATGTTTTTCCTAGAATTTTAGTACTATTGCATTTAAATTTCAATTTTTTGTCAAACAGATTTATTTTATTTAGAAAAATAGTAGCTTAGAAACTAGATTCAATTTTCTACAGATTTTATTCTTACATATTTTTGAAATATTGGTAACATTCAAATTATTACGTCAAGTTGCCTAACTTTGTTTTTCTAATTTTAATTGCCACTTAAGGGACTATTTAGCCCACCATGATCCTGTACATACCCTCTTCCAAATACTTTAAGAGAGGTTCTTGAGAGTTGGCCCATACTTTATCAAGAATATTTCATTATAGATATCTAGGTTATCTCCACCCTGTTTTGTTATGGAATCTTTGGTAGGAAAGGAATAAGAGAATTTTTAGACAAAAATATCAGCTAGTTGAAAAGGTTATTGACTCAACTGAAACAATAATAACAAAGAATGTGAGTCTCTACTTCAAACTTAAAGAACCTTTCTTCTATGTTTACTTATTAAGACTCTCATGTACTATTGAAATTGAAACAGATTTATCTTCCTTTCAAAGGTGGTCTTTCGATGATGGCTCTAAATAAGATAGATAAAACATCAATCCAAAGGAAATCACCTCCTACATGTTTTTAAAAAAATAAAATTTATAGATCAACGAAGGGTAATCCAAGATGTTTGAGTGATAGTTGTGTAGTAAGATCCCAAGAAGGAAAGGTAATGGTGGCTATAGATTGCAAAATTGTAGATGGTACTAACAAAGTTGCTAAAGCAAAAACATTTTTCTTCAACCTAAAATTAAGAAAAAAGCACAACATCACTCATCTAGTTATTGGGGGAGATTCTCATATTACCATTAATGCCCTAGAACATAAATAACTCTTTTATTTATTGCTAAAGTATATTTTCTCTTAAATATGGGGTATGCTTGGATTCTTCCAACATTATGAAATCATTCATTTCTACAAAGAAGACAATTAGGTAGCAGACTACTTGGCAAATGTTGGAGCAACCCTCTCTAAGGGTGAAGATCTCTTTACTCAAGATTAATTGCCACAAGTAGAAGGATTATCACATGAACTTAAATGAACATCCTCTTTTCAACTAGCCTATATTAATTTTCTATAAATTTACATCTATTTGTGCTAGCTCAAAATATCTCTAGTTTTAGGGAAAGCACTAATTGACACATTATTTCTAAGAGAAAACATCCAAAAGAGTCTAGAAGTCACATCAACTTATAAATCATTCAATATTGTTGTAAAAATCTAGCATGAAAAACCTTTGGGTTGAGCTTTATATGGATTTGAAAATCATCTTGAATCATTGCAGTTAGAGGATATTTAGAACAAGTTTAGGTCACTAACATTGCTCATTAATTATGAAGGCTTGAAGTAAAACTTCCTCATATTCTAAGAAAATGACATTCTCTTCTACTTCTTGACTGAGAATTCTTTTTCGCAAGTGCCTCCAAAGTCTTAAGGAGTTGTTAGACTGTGATATGCATTAGGATTGTGGTATAACAAACCAACACACCTCCCCCTCTACAAAGAGAATTAAAGGATCTTCTAAGGAGTAAAATATTATTTGGTGTTACTACATCTTCCATGTTAGTCTGTAATTACTTGTAGTTGAAGGTTGCTCATCTTTTGGGTATTTTTTGATATTAAGTGATGTTTGATGTTCTACTAATGACTATTTTGGGGCTCATCATACATTTGAACCATCAGAATTTTGTTTTATGTCATTGTTATGGATGGGATTATTATTATTTAAAGATGAATATTTTTAACTTTATATATATTTAAGTTGAGTTTTATCCCTGAATCATATCATATATCTCTTATGCATACTGTCTTTCTTATATTAATATTATATATATATGCCCTTGTGCTTTTCCTAAAAAAAACATAGCAGATAACTTTAAATATATTATAACACATAAATCACTCACAATAACTAGTAAAAAGATGGGTTAATTATAATCTTTTCTTTTTTAAATTTAGAACCTTGAATTTCAAATGCACTTCCCCATTAACAATCTAAATCAAATCTATTCTTACAAATTTAATAATCCACAATGAATAAAAACTTTAAAAATATATAATATCATAAACTAAATTCACTTTCAATATGAAAAATATTCTAACAAAATGAACTTAAAAATAATACCCCCTCCTTTCCAATGCTAGCTTAAACTAAATTTTGATAGTTGCTCCCATGGGGATCCCACGCAAGCAAGAGGGTTTTGCATCCTACATGACCATAAGGGAAGAATTTTATTTTCTTATTCCATTAATCTAGGGGTGTAAAGATATCATTTTTTTGAGGTGATATTTGCATGGAGAGGGATTCAAATTTGAAAATTCTAAGGAATGTATAACATCATAATTGAGGTTGACTTGAGCAACGTTGTCAATCTATTGAATAACAAAGCTACATACAAGTAGCAAGTGCAAGACATGATCTATGATGCATACTTTAATATCTCAAATTTCCAAAATTATATTATCCTCCATGTTCTTAGAGAAGGAAATAACGCTATAGATTTTATTGTCAACTTTGCAAGTCAATTTAATGATTTTCAATATGGTAGGACATGTCCTCATTATTGGCTAATGTTGTCGAAAGTTTGGATTTTTAATTTAATTCTCATTATCATTAATGCAGATCACATGTTTTGATTCCATGGTGAAGCCCACGTTTTTTAATTTTACCTTTTGGACTTCTAGGTCCTACCTATGTCTATATCATCTAGCTCTAGTGTTAGTCACTCTTCTTTGTGTTTGTAAATAAGATACTATGGATGACAACCCAATCCAAATGAAACCTAGTGATGATGAGTTTGTAAATACAAATAGGAAGTAAGAATATATAAGAAGCCGGTAATTTCACTCTCTACATCCTATCTACGCAAGGTCTCAATCTTGCGTTGTCTTAGGGAATTCGCTAGCTCATCAAAGAAGTGTCTAGTCATGGTGAGTAGGATTTATTTCTAGACCTCAGTCAAGGCTATTTCCATAGCCACTAGTATTCCTAACAATGGTGTGCACTTGGATAAGAAGATGAAATGTGATTATGAGGAGGCCATGAAAAGTTTTCTCAAAAAAGGTGAGAAAGTGAACCATCTACAAAGTGGGTTTAATCATGAGGATCCCTTGCAAGCTTGTTCGAGAGTTATTGAGATACTTATGCATTATGTCACCTTAGAAAAAAGGTACAAAAGGTTTCATGTCTTTCTATTCTCTTTGCTTAATCACTTTTGACATCAAATAAAATTAAATTTTCATTTTTGGTTGTTTATTTCTCTTGAAGATTTGATGTCTAAAATTTATAGGTCATAGAAAACCCCTCTTCACTAGGACATAATTATGTTCTTATTTCAACATAACTTGGCCCTCATCCTGGGACCTTTAACCATAAGCCCATAATTGTTAACCCCTATTTACTTGCTCAACATTAAATCCCTAAGTTGGTCACCCTGGGCACAACTTACTCGGCTACTATCTTGACCCCTATATCAAATTTTAATCCTACCCATAGGGCTTGTACCTCGACCTCAACCATTTTGGTTGATCTCAATTTCTAGGCCTCCAAAGAAAAATAGAAAGGTAAAACGGTGAGTTTCTCAAAACCACTAGGTTACAATGATGAGTCCTAGAATGATTCTTATATGCCAAATATAGATAATTGTTAGGAGACTTCCAATTATGATTCTAGTATCTCTAGGTAATTTGATAACCTTAACCAAAATGTCACCCATCAAGTCTCTCTTCTTTCTCCTCTTTGGGAGGACCCCATGGAAATTAAGGAATTGCCAATTTTAAACCCACCCAAACACAATATATTCTCTACATTAAGTTGCAACAAAAAACTAAAGAAATATTTTGTGCCTTTAACACCCATATGGAACTTTATAAATGGAAAATAGAACAAATCCACTAGGCCAAACACATAGTCTAGATTCTAGAAAAATTGTTGTTTGAGAAATATTAGGAATGGCCAAATGAAGAAATTTATAGTCGAGCCTAAGAGAAAACCAAAGAAATGGCTAAAACCTTTGAGAGCTAGAGGGTTATTGATAAGGAAATAAATATATCAAGAAAAAGGCTAAAAATCCCTAACTGGAAGCAAAAGTGGCTAAACTGAATCAAAATAAGGGGTTCTTTACTATTAACAATAAAGAGCTCATAGAGTACTATAGGAACTTGGTGAAGAGCATTGTCCTCTCTATACAAGTTTTGCAATAGGAGCTGGTATACCAAAAGGAGAAGAAGGAGAAGGAAAGGAGGAGGGAGGATGTAGTGTCTATGGCTCAGAGTAGACTCCTTAAAGATCAATAAAAATAGAAATATCTAATCAATTCCTCTAATCTTCCCATCAATGTTAATGTAGTTGTTGAGGATTCAATGCTTAAGTTTTTTTTTTTTAGGAGCAGTTGGATTTGGTGAAAAAGGAATGGCAGACAACAAAGGGATTGAAATCTCTTAGTAATTTTAATCAATAGGTTGGTCCCTTTTTGGTGTTTTCTATGTTTTTTTGTTATTGTTCTTCTCTAAAGACTTGTATTTCTCAACCTAGATTGGTTTCTCCCATCCCTCCTCTTAAAAGATATGGAAAGAAGCCTATGTTTATTGATCCTTGACCTTCAAAAGTTTTGATTAAAACTAAGAGAAATCATTGTGTGAGAGAATGTTGATGAAGATGTCATGCCAAGCCTTCTGAACTTGCTTCACAAACTATTTCCTCCCCAAAGACACCAAATATCTCCCTTGTCTGATTTGACCAACGTTTACCTAACCCTAGAGAGGAAGCTCAAATTAAATCACCATAGTTAAAAATGATTTTATGTTAAAGATCCTACTATGATTAATATGGTTGATGTTAATATATTTATTGATGCTAACAATATTGGTTCTAATGATTCCAATGATATGTATCCACTTATTGAGATAAATCATAAGCTCTCTTCACACTTTTCAAAATCGATAACTGTAGCTCCTAGTAACAAAAAGAGTGGCACATTAGTAGAGAATGGTCCTTATTTAAAAATTGTAGTAGCTTCATCTACCATGCTCTTTGTTTGTCCTCTTGCATCCTTTCCACCATCTCTAAGTGATGGTAAGCAATATTGGGAGGTGAAATATTTTCTTGACTAGTTTCATGTATGCCATAGATTCTTATGTGTGTCTTCTTGTAAGTAATGTGCTTCCCCAATGATGTGTTGCTTGAAATGTCTTCATCTTGTGCTAAGTTCTCTTTGGATGACCCTTGTTACTCTTTTGATGCAAGGTAATAAAGAGGTCCAATCTATTGTGATGCTATTTTTTTTGTATCTCAATTATTCTATAGTTTCATCAACTCTATGTCATATATGTTCTATTGTTAGTAAATGTGCCTTTGTGTTTTCTACTTGGGAATGATGAAAAGTATTGAGGTCTCTTTTTGGTCTCTTCCATGTTGACCCAAAAATAGTTATGTTTAATCATCTTATGTGCTCTTCTTCCATTGTGCTCATAGTTCCATTACCTTTGAGGGATGAGGTAAATTCACTGAAACTATTCTTGATATAAATTTATTATTATAAGTACATAATGACCCAAGGTAATGATCCTTCATGTGATTTTTCCTATATGTTTTGCATGATCATTTCCCTTTGCCTTGTCCTTTCTTGGGGGCATATCATTTTGACAAGGTGATTTTCTTTTGGATGTATGTATTCTACCATAAAGCTATTGCTACCAGTCAAGCATGCACACTCACTTTAATGTGGGGGCATACACTTTACTCAATCTTACATTTTGTCCACACACCATGAGACTTGGCCTGTACACTTTTTCTCACACCATGAAATGTTTGGTACATGTTGTAGCACCCATGTTTGTGTTACTTTGCAAGCTGAGCCTTTTTCTTTGCAATCTTTTGCACTGATCTTTTTATTTCAATTTGTTTCAATATAGCATGACTCACAGTAAGAACAAGTGTTAATAGGATAAGAATAGTCATTCTCTTTCCATAATCTCCATGTGTTTCTCCTTTTATCTCAAAATTAGATTGATATGAATCTAAGTCCTTGGAGGCTTGGTGTGTCTTCTCTCTTTGGTACGTTGGTCAATTTTTTTCAATCTGACTTTGTACTTTACCATTACTTTGTACATACTTTGATTCTATTAACATCATCTTGGAATATATATTTTCAACTTTCTCTAGCTCCTATTTAACTTTGAGTTCTGATTAACATGACCAAGACATCCTGAGCATGCTAATCCTCCCAAAAAGTGTGCAAAATTGGACCTTTCAATGGTCACTTCTTGTATTTAGGAAATTTGATCTCATGTTAGTCTATTCTAAAAATTTAAATAGTTGTGGCATGGTTAGGTATAAAATAAACCCCACCACTCTCATTTGGGAGCCTATATCAAGATCTCTCAATTTGGAAATTAATTATACTCTAGAAAATTCAAGACTAAGTGAGCAAGCAATAAAAAATTCATCAAGAATTCAAGGAGAGGTCAATTCAAGTTCAATCATTCATGATCAACATTCTATGCACACATTCTACATGATATCCTAAACCCTTGTATGGGGATTTAAGAAAAATTCATCAAGGTATCAAGTTCAATTTCAAGCATTTTAAGATTTAGCCTTTCCTCAAAATGAAAGAATTATATATTAATTCAATTGCATTATCAAGTTCAAATATTATTTTAATTTAAAGGTTAATTCCACAATTGGGGTTTGACCTAGGAAAACCCCCATCAACAAGAATTTTTTTGCTATTCAGTGCATAGGAAATTGACTCAAGAGCCTCAAGCATAAAACTTGGTAGAGTAGACAATGACAATCATATTCAACTTTTATAGGTGTGAAAAGAAAAGGATTAGGTGGCTCCACACCTCTTGGTCTCAAATAATTTTTATAAGCTTCAAATAGGAGATTTTGTTTGTCATTCTGGTCAAAAAAAAAATTAGTTTGTCTCCATCCAATATTGAAGTACTAAGTCACCTCACACCTCTTGGTCTCGATAATACAACCCAATTTTTTTATATCGGTTTTGATATATTTCACATCCATAGATTCAATTTTACAGTTTTGCATGACATCTAGAACTTATTGTTATTGACATTTTATGTCAAATTCTCAGTGTTTGTCCTATATTTAGCATTGTAATTCAAACCTAATTCAAATTCAATTTCATCTGAAGCAATAAGCATTAATTTTATTTATATTCAATACTCTTTGGTTAGTATCAATCCACTTCAATCCCCCTTAATATGAGGTGGCTCCATAAAATTATTATCTTTATTTGTCTAATTTGTGAAGTCCTAATTTCACATACGAAAGAAAACCTAAATAAGATGACACATAAGATATACACACATGTAACATCTCAAAAGTGATTAAAAATCATGGCTAATGCACCAACTAAAACCAAAGAAATGGAAAAATATATATATCTCCAAAAATATAAGAAATATATTTAACATCACAATAATAACATGTTAAGTGGTGACAACTAGAGATAATATATAGATTCTTCATGAATCAAACACCAAATCAACTCTATATTAAATTATTTATAAACTTGTATAGAGTATCGATAGTTTAGGAACGTAATAAAAAACCTTGTAGAAAAGCTAAGTGACAAGGAATGTACCTAGTTTCACACTTGAGAACGAGATAACCAACCTCCTCAAACCACTTATAAAAATCTATAGCTATATCCATATAGAAACCTTAAATAATTGTCTCTTCACATATCTACAAAAACATAGATTTTATTTAACATGTAGAGAATGCAAAACAATATTTGCATGAATCCATCAATTGTAATGTAGAACATTAGAGTGTCATAATTATGCAAACTGCATGTTTTAAAATAAGAAATTTGTAACACCTATAAATCCTAATGTAGCGTGAATATGGAAATTTTAAGTAAAAATATCCAAAAGAATTAGAAGGTTTTCTATAAAATCCAAGCCAAGAAAAGAAAAATTCCACAATGATCACTATGTACATGAAAATATAGGAGCAATTTTTCTTAGAGTTTTCAAGTCATCAAAATACAAACTCCATAACCCATATTCAACTAAGGGCTAATTTCATCTAGTGCTTTCATGAAGTTAAGAGATAAATCCATCAACCCAACATGAGCACTCCCTTTGGTATTGAACATAGCTAGTGTTTTCCCATGTGACCAAGTAGACAAGAGAAGCTACCTAATATGAACACTATTATTTGAATATGACCATAGGATAAAGGCACACAACCACTATTGTGGAGAGTAGTAACATATTTCTAAATAGGAGTTCTAGGTCACAACCATGTAGTTCAATAATATACATGATCGGCTCTTTGAACCTGTCCACTATTCAATAAGTACTTCATATACTATTTTCAAAAATAACTAACCACATTCGTTATACAATCTTTTCTCAAATATTTAGAATAATATATAACCAAATCCTTTGAAAACATCCCCACAAGCTTGTTAAGATGCAAAATCAACAATGGGGGAATTCTTAGAACCAATCTACCATGGATCCATCATATATAATATGTAAATACATATAAGAAACATGAAAGTCACATGCAACCACATGTAACAACATGTGAACTACAAAAACAACTTTTCTCTAATACCAAACATCAAGGAAAGAAGACATAGAACCCTTATTAATTATGTTAGACCTTTACAATTATCAACTATTCCAAGAACTTCCACAATAACCCTTCAAAAAAATTAGCACATTAATCAAATTTATAAGGATTTTATTAATTATTATATTCATACAAATAATACTTATAAAAGAAAGAATGAGAGAGATGGAAAATAAATTAACTACAAGAAAGATTGAAATAAATATACCCTAGGAAAACACTTTCAGCTAAAGCACATCCTCCAAATCACTAAGCCAATGTATTATTAAAAAACAACAAATTAGTTGCAATACAATACCAAGCTCAATCCTCCATGGAGATTAAGATCCTCCTTCTTTTTATAAATTTGATAGCATAACCCTACAAAATATTCCTCTCTTTTGTCACCATCTCAAACTTTTAATGTATAGACTTGTAGACATAGAAAGTACCATAAAACATTAACTTAAAATTAAACAAGATCCAAAAATACCATAATAAACATCAATATAACCCATACTCAATTATTGATCATTTGCCAACTATATAAAGTTGTTCTATGATATGTCATAACTTTGGAATGCCCTCTTAATCATTTTCTTATACATCATAATATCTCTTATGCCTTTTACAAATATATTTAAATCTCTAAAGAACTACCAAATTGACTTTTGGAAACTTCAATGGATAAATAGAGGTAAAAAAATACATATAATAATAAAGATGCAACCATTGAATTATCCAGGTCAAGCATTAAACTAGAAAACTTCAACCACACAGAGAGTAAATGCTCTTATCTTGTAGCTTTTGGATTATCTGAGGCATTCTAATTAAAATAAAGAAGATTGGTATGGTTGTTTTTGATTAAGATAAAGATTGGCATGGTTGTTATTGACGTCTGGCAGTTTAATTTGCAATTTCATATCCGTTTTGAAACTATTTAAGAACTGCTACACAACGCAAGAGGAGAACATTTTCCTGTGTCTAAGACTGGTCTTTGATATATATTATACCGTAGTTAATATTTGTTTATATGACCAAGTTAATAAAAAAAGGCAGAGACGTAGTCAATATTTGTTTGAGTCCAGAAAGTTGTGAAGAGAATTCCAGCAGTCAACTGTGGAGAAGTTTCTTGAAGATTCATAATCAATATATAACGAAATAAAAAATGATGAAACAATTGAATCATTCAAAAATTATAATAAGTAATCAGCTGAGCTCAGAAAGAACTTACTCTTCACTGTATATGCCATTTAGACAGAGTAAGATTGTTATTTTATCCTAACAAACATGTAAAGCCAGTATGCAATCATAGTCAATATCTCTGCACTTTCCATTTGTCGTCTATGTGTAATATCAAGACATTCATTATATATTTCAAGCTACTGTATATTAAAATTTAAGGATATACCCAGAGATTGCATTAAACAATGGGCCATGATGCAAAAACGCGTAAAGTGTAATGTCAAAATACAGGTCTTCTTTTTAATATATGTAATGATTGTAGCTAGACATGTAAGGCTTGACTAATATTTAATTAATTAAACATCGTTGGATATTTTGGTAGTTTTATTCTCTAGTCTGTATCGAGGGTGACCTCTCGTGTATAAATAGATCATTTCAGGAGTTTAATCTTGCAGAACGAATTTCTTCTGTTATATATCATAATTTCTACAAGGCCACAACTTTAAGAAGAAAGAGCTTCAAGCTTAGGGTTATAGGGGTATTTGACCATTAAGAGTACATTGTGGAGAGAAGTTAATAATGAAGAAATCGATCGGCCTTTCTCTTTTGGCAGTGCTATGTATAGTGTTTGCTCCAGCAGATGGCTATGACAGATGTCCTCAAGCTGAATCCATTATCAGCAGAACTGTATCACAATCTCTAAAGAAGGATCCTACTTTAGCTGGGCCCATTATAAGAATGCATTTCCACGATTGCTTTGTGAGGCTAAGCAATTCAATTTACTTGATTTCATGTATGATTTAAAACTCAGTAAAATTTGATACGACAATGTTATCATTCGCACAGGGTTGTGATGGATCAATTCTTATAGACTCTACACCAGGAAATAAAGCGGAGAAAGATTCACCTGCAAATTTCCCAAGTCTTCGTGGGTTTGAAGTGATCGATGAAGCGAAAAGGATAATAGAATCTGTCTGTCCTCAAGTAGTGTCGTGCGCCGACATAATTGCATTTGCTGCACGAGATAGTTCATATGAGGTAACACATAACTAGGAGAGATGAAATAAAACTTAATTCTTGGGCTTTGATGTTTAAACATTTTTTTAAAATGGTGGATATAAAATTACATTCTTAAAATCTGAATTGGATTAAGTTATAGTAATAAAATAAATAGAAACAACTCATTAGATGTTATTAGATGGAAATAGTAGAGAGAAGGAGGTGGATGCCAGTCACTCAATTTATCTCATACATCAGTGAGATCTGAATATTCACAAAAGTGTCCCAACCCTCGTCATCTTTAACTGGTTTAAACATATCCTTTAAATCAAACAAAAAGATATGTGTGTAATACAGTGTTATTAATAGAGTGCATAACATATGTAAAGCTATATTTTTGCAGGCTGGCAAAATTAGCTGGTATGTCCCAGCCGGACGCAAAGATGGAAGGATTTTAAAAGAGGCAGAAATCATTAACAATTTACCACCTTCTTTCTTCAACTTCCAACAGTTGACAGATTTATTTGAGCAGAAAGGCCTCTATCAAGAAGACGTGGTATTTCTATCAGGCAAGTACAACTATATATCGAAACTAAGATATAGACCGAAGTTATTATATCTGATGAATGCAACTTTTAATCAATGTTAGTGTGTTCTTTCACAAGTGCCACTCCATTGGTGTCTCGCATTTCTCCTCGTTTCATGATAGGCTTTACAACTTCAACAACACCGGTGTTGCAGACCCTTCATTAGACCCTCAACTAGCCAAGAGTCTCAAGGTTAAATGTCCACGTGCAATGACTTCTGACCCAACTGTACCTTTGGAAAGCATTACACCAGCCAAGCTGGACAATGTGTATTACAGCGAACTTCTCAGAAACAGGGGACTACTAACATATGATCATACCTTAATCACAAATTCTGATACTCGAAAAATGGTGCAGGCTAATTCAAGGTACCCAACATTATGGCGAAGGAAGTTTGCCAACGCAATGGTGAAGATGGGCACCATTGACGTCCTCACTGGATCTCAAGGTGAAATCAGAAAGAACTACGGAATCGTAAATAGGAATTGAGTGTAGATTTTTTCTACAGGGTGAGTTTGGCCTTGTCTTGGGTAAATGAGCTTGCTGTGGGGAGATGATTTATGAGATTGTTTTGAAGAGGTGTGAAACATGGGAATTGATGTTCATAAATGGTGTAGTAATAAACTTCGCAATCAACCGAGGTTGATGATTTCTGTCATAATGTTAGAGGAAGCATTCAATGTACATTGAGTTTGAAATATTCATTTTAATTAGAGGACAAATAAAAACTGACGTGTGAGTCATAGCCTGTACTGTAAGGGGATTTATCATACTGTTTTGAAAAGCGGGTTAAGTTCATACCATTACATATCCAAAACGCAACATTAAGAGCGCCTGAGGGATGCACAGCCAGTGAAAAAACTCTACTATAACAAAGCAAAAAATTCAGCAGGGCAACATGAAAGCCAACAACAACTAGAATGTAATGACAATCCAAAAGGATCCAAATTCACACACAATTTTTATTTTTTTTCAATGCATGAATCATGATAACAAGTAGCATACAATTAGAGCAGCAATAATTTAACAAGATAATAACTCATAATGTAAGTTACATCATAAACGATATTGAGGCTAAGCAAATAGCAATACCTGGAAGCATACCTTATGAGCTCTGTGAGGTAGTGTAAGCTTCTTATCCATAGTTCTTCTTTTATCACTTGAGGTGCAATGTGAACCCTCCATAGTGGTTTAGTCCCTATCCACCCCTCCAAGCAGATTTTGTAGCCCGTGGTGAGAGAGAGACACTAATTCGGTCTACCTCTAAAGACCAAACACCTAAGGTGTTTACTAATTCAAGGTTCAAGTACCTAAAACATGCCAATCCACACTAAGAGATTACTTAAGTTGTTGTCTATCCATACCCATTAGAAATTCTCCTTTCGCTGCAGTCCATCAGACGACTAAGCAACAAAGACAACCATCGCCAACATGCAGCTAGACCCTAGGCCCACATGCTTGTGGCGGAATCCATCCATTTTCCCTAGGTCATCACGAGTATCCCTCGCCTTCACGCAACTAGTGGCATCCATCCCCTATCTAGGGGTACGGCTAACAGTCTACTAGCACAATACACTCCTTGTCTACTGTCAATCTCGAGCAGATAAACTTATCTAGAATGGGTCATAGGATTTATACCTCAGTGATCACCTCGGATAGAGAGGACCAGTCTACATCGTAGAGGAATACTATCCTCTACCTATTGCCTCGTAGGGTCCTAACTCTATCCATTGCCATAAAAGTCAGTTCTTGTACTTGCTTAGTGCTATAACTAGAAAGAGAATTCTAAATTGGGGTAGATAGTTTTCCAACCCGCCTATTCCATGGCTAAGTTTAAGAATTCTACAATTGTTGCAATATGGAATTTTCATTGGGTCGCTCTAGAATTATACCAACTTCTAGCCAACAATAGAGTCCCAGATAGTCTAAAGAAAGCCAACAAGGTCAATAACTCATGGGTCTCTCAGAAAATGCTTGCTACTTCCCTTCACTTGGGTTAACTAATGTAGCTAGTCTAAGACTACTTTCAGCATTGGTTGGTTAGCTAGAATGGTTCCCTTTAATATTTTCATAGTTAACTTTCTGAACATGTAGTCAAATATACGTGGTTTATGGTTTCACTACATAAATTATATTGTTTTCTCTTTTATCATCTTAAATGAACTCCCCAATGAATATCTAAAGTTGCTAAAAATTAAGATTTTGGTTCCCAACAAGCTATGGCGTAAATTTAAGTTATTTGATATTGTTTAAAGAAGCTACAGGCAATTATATTTTGATGTCCAAACACATTATATTTTGATGTCCAAACACATGAGGAGCTGCTAGAAATGCACTAGTTGTGGTGTTAAGCTACAAGTTTCAGCATAGAGAGACTAAGCTCAACAAAGGGTGTTGACTCTTTTAATATTGTCTATAATTTATGAAGAGATTACTCACTAGCTTAAGCCTGCTATGAGCCTAAATTGACTGATTTAACAAGGTGGATAACCTATAGAGAAGCAAGTGGAAGAGATTACTCACTAGCTTAAGCCTGCTATGAGCCTAAATTGACTGATTTAACAAGGTGGATAACCTATAGAGAAGCAAGTGGTAGTGAGAATAGATATCGACCCTCAGCTAAGATTTTACCCATGCATGAATAATTTTGTTCTAATCTCGTCTCAAGTCTAGTGGTGAAGATGTTTTTGGGTTACTCACTTATATTAGATATTCAGACAAGAAATGAAATTGGAAAAATAGACTTCTAATGTTGCATCACAACCAAAGATAATATACAGGGTTAACTTAGGAATTGGCTTCTAAAGTGAGCTAGAAGGTGGACTTAGAAAGTAAATTATAGTTGTTGGAGTTTTTTCTTTTGTTTTTTTTGAAAGAAAATATATCTTATAAGAACAACCTAAGGGAAATGCTTCAACAAAGAGTGCCTACAACTATTTTACATATAAATTTGAAGGATTTGGGTTGCTCACAGGCAAGATTAGGCTGGATGAATTCTATAAATTGATTAAGTATGAAACCCTCATCAATATGGTGAATTTACTCTACATTTATTAGCTAAGAAATTAGAAACAAGCTATAGCTGTTAAAATTTCAGATTTATATTTTATTTCATTCTACCTTCTATTTAATTTTCCCATATAGATAAAAGATTGAGCTAGAGAATTGAAACCTGTTGTTCGCAAAACTCTTGCTCCATCAAATCACTCCCAATCCACGTCTAGATGCAAGCTTTCCCTCTCAGGAACCTCTACTTGCTTCCAATGCCTATCCTTGTGCTTTCCCAAATTTTACTTTCCTCCAGATTTCCCTCTTTTTTTTCAGTCAAGGGGGTCGTAGGGTTTTTATGGCACAAAGAGGGCACAAATTTTTGTCAAACTTGCTGAGTAAATTCAGAAAGGAGATGCCATGCCCTAAGGCTGGCGCAAATGTCTTTCTTCTGCCATTCCCAGCCCCATTGCTCACCTCTGACATGCTCATTCATTCCTCCTTGTCTTCCAGGTTCGGTCACTCATAGCCATTCCTCATTTATTTTCCCTTCCTCCCGTGGCTTTCACGTTTTCTACTTATTTGCCTTGTGAATTTTTATTTTTCTTGCTTCCTTCTAATGAAGGCATAAGTAGATGCCTTTATTTTATTTATTTTTTATTTCATTTTAATTTTACTATTATTTTGTAAGGCCATGGGCATGAGCAATCAATTTATTTGCCTTTCCATTAGGAGTGAATATTATAACTTTGTTTATAATGTTTATATATATATATATATTCATTTCCTTTGATATAATATTTATATTTAATTGATATATTTATTGTGGACTAACTTTTATTTATATGTATATATATTTAATCATTTAATTATTCTTTAACAAAATTATTATTCGATGCTTTCAATTAATAAAAATAAAATTTAATTTCAATGTCCCCTTAATGTATTCAAGTACATATAATACTCATGATTAAATAGACCATAGGAGTCTTAGGGTAAGACAGACCTTTGGTGGACAAGACTAACGGTCAAGGTTTAGATGCTAACATGACCTCACCGACAATCTATCTCTCATCACCGGATCACATAATCCACTTCACTTTGCACCACAGGGACTTGCGACCAACCGTCAATCTCACACAACTCCACAAATTCATTAATTTGGGTTAGCCATAAAATATAATTAAAACATTAAATAAACAAATCATGATAATATTAATAACATTCATTGATAATAGCATTTAAAGTGTATAATCATAACACACACACACACACACACACACACACACACATATGAGTTCATTTATCATAGTTGATGAAATCCACCCGTAGTCCAAATTACCACGAGACTCGGGGTCAAGAAAGAAAAATTATTTAGGTTTCTAGGGGATATGGCATACGTCCCCCCTTAGACTTAAGTTGGCTAAGCTTAATTAAACAAGTAAGGATATTCTAATTTAATTATATTTTCATCTTCCCAAGTGGCTCCCTCTTCCCAATATTGGTCCTAAAGGACATTAACTTGTTGGATCGTTCAGTTGTGCAACTGAAGGTTGCGCCTATCTATGATTGCGAGCAACTCGAGGTGGATATCTCCGGCCGCTTCTACCTGTAAATCCTGCCAAACAACTACATGCTTGGGGTCAACAATATATTTCTTAAGCAAGGATACATAAAACACATTATTAATGTGAGAGAGAGATGGTGGAAGAGCTAGTCAGTAAGCCACACGGTTAATCTTTTCTAGTATCTCATAAGGTCATATGAATCGTGGAGCTAGTTTGGAAGCCTTGGCAAACTTTATTGAGATTTTATGAGGTTTGATATGAAGAAACACCTTGTCTCCAATAGAAAACTCTCTCAGAGTTCGCTTAGCATCCGCATAACTCTTTTGACGATCTGAAACTTCCTTTATTTTTCCCTTATAATTTTCACTTGATTGTCATACTCTTGGAGTATTTCTAGGCCAATGGTTACACGATTTTCTAAACCATCCCATCCTCTAAGCATTATGCACTTCCTCCCATACAATGCTTTGAATGGTGCCAAATGGCGAGTGATATGAGTTGTTATAAGCAAACTCAACTAGAGACAAATAATCCTCCCACTTAGTCAATTGGTCCATGGAATGTATTCGGAGCATATCTTCCATAATTTGACTGACTCTTTCTATTTGGCCATCTGTTTATGGGTGGTAAGTTGTGCTAAAATTGAGTTTGGTACCCAAAGTGGTCATAAGAGAGGTCCAAAACCTAGAAGTAAACAATTTATCTATATCTGAAATAATTACCTCAAGCATACCATGTAATCTAATGACTTCCTTGATGAATATTTTAGCCAAAGTTGGGGCATCATCCATCACATTGCCCAATATAAAGTGTGCTACCTTGGTCAATTTATCAACCACTCACATAATACTATATGTAAAGTGGAAAATTGGATCCTAGTGGTTCCCCACCTAGGAGAGAGAAAGGAAACCACTAGGATGTTTTTCACTTGGGAGATACTTTACATTCAAAAGAGGGGTTGAATCCACTAGATCCAAATCCAAAGAGAATAAGGATGTGAATACCAAGTGGATTGCAAGGGTTGGAATGTGATTTACCCTCTTTTGTAAATAGATATCTTGACTTGTTGACTATGTAGAGAAGGGAGACAAAAATGGATGAAATAGGGAGTTACTCGTTTCGGATCACATTGTAACTTTGGATCTAAGATATTTAGATTGATATGGATCCACCCTGCAAATTTTGAGAAAAGTCATCTGGACCAAGTTGAAAGTGTACTTGGTCCTCCGAAAAGGGTTTTCCATCTCTGCATATGAAATCCAAACCTGCAGTTACAGTTGTGCACCTACAACCTGCACACGGAAAAGAAGGGGAAAGGAGTTGTGGACAGGGTTTTTCCTCATCCAAACCTCGGTTGAGGAATCAACCTTGAAAAAAAGTAATTGCAAATGCTTAAATGTAAATAATGGAAATGTACACCATGTAGGTAAGCAATTGATTGATGATTGTTGCTTTGCTTCTTGAATGTAATCATAAATTTTGTATGAATGGCATGTAACATGATAAAACCCTAACATACACACATGCTTGCAAATGAATATTGTAATGTTGCTCCAATGGATGAATGAAGAAGACACGTGAAGAAGAGAACTTGATGGATGCTTGAAGACTTCAAAGCTTGATACAATAATGAAGACCTTCCACTTGAATTTTTCTTATTCTTTTGTATTCTTGTATATTTTTTTCTTATGCAAATGAGAGAACTAGATCCCCATTTATACTAGCCTAGGAGAATTATTTTCATCTCACTGAAGGCCGACATCGGAGGATTTAAGTCCCCAAGATGCAAATTAGGTTCAAGGGTCAGATGGACCCATCTTAGGGCCACCCTTCGGGGAAGGACCAGGGGCGCCATGCCCTTATCCAAAGGGGACAGAGGTGCCATGCCCCTATCCTGCCCTATCTTGGGGCCTGGATAGTGTCCTGAGGTGTCATTAGGACTAAGATAGGAGAAGACTCGGGATGAAGGTGCAGAGAGGGGTCTCAGTCAAGTAGAGATATGCAGTCACATAGGTGACGACCTAAGATGTGGTCAAAATTGCGAGTGTTGCAATTTTATGATGCTACATTTAGCCCCCATTGTAGTGGGAGTATGGCTTACGCCAATACTATCGGTAAAGTAGAAGAAAGAGAAAGATGAAGATGAGAGATGCAGAGCAATACCACAAGGAGTATAAGACATCACTAATCTTGAGGAGCAAAAGCCCCCAATATTAGGATCTTAACTCACTCAAACATAGGCAAGAGCACATAAAACAAAAAGAACAAGACAAAGCACAAAAGACATGTATGACAAAAACCAAAACACAAGGCCACAAATCAACTAGTCGAAGAGACCTCGATACAAACTTCACAAATAGCTAACTGAAACACAAAGACACATGCCATCACATAAACAACAATAATAGTATAAAAGAGCAAAGTTGACATAATCCATGAACCATCAATAGTAAAACTATGAGCTCATGAGAGGAAGGAGAGAGAGGACATGAATATACACTTGGGTGATCCATGAGAAGAAAGGCAAATAAAGGGAACCATGGACATCTCACCCTCAGAATTAGGTGATCCACAGAGAAAGAAGGACATGGAAAACTAGCCCCCAGATTTTGTCTAGGTAATCCATGTAAGTGAGGAGGGTAAGAACATCGTTAGTTCCACTCAACCTCGTGCGCATGTGTGCAAGTGAATTTTGAAGCACCTCATAGGAGTCTATGCCTGAGTATGCTACAACCTATATAAGATGTATAGTACAAATGTCAAGAAAGTGGTGACATCTCGCTCTAAGAGGCTACCCTCTGGTTCTGAGAATGACCCACTGTATAAAAGAAAAGTGGCGACATCTTTCTATAAGAGGTTGTCCTCTAGTTCCAAGAATATCCCACTATATAAGAGAAAAGTGGTGACATATTTCTCTAAGAGGTTGTCCTGTGGTTCCAAGAATATCCCACTGTATAAGAGAAAAATGGCGACGTCTTTCTCTAAGAGGTTGTCCTTTGGTTCTGAGAATGACCCACTATACAAGAGAAAATTGGCAACATCTCTCTCTAAGAGGCTACCTTCTGGTTTTCGAGAATGACCCATTCTACAAGAGAAAAGTGGTGATATCTCACTCTAAGAGGATGCCCTCTGGTTATGAGAATGACCCACTGTACAAGAGACACAATGCATGAGAGAAATATAGTACAAAAGGAGCAATGTGGGTGCCCCGCCCTTAAGATGTCAACATAGTTTAATGTTGATATCTTAAGGAAAGTAGAACAAGGATACCTACCTTTAACACAAAGAAGATATCCATCATGCAACAATATCATAAATCCAAGCAAGAGAGGGAATGCTCTTCAAGCAAGGATAAGATAGTTGAAAAAGAGTTATCTTTCTATAAGTGTAAATGAGATCTTTGGACGAGAAGAGATCTTTGTTCAAAAGACATCTACCTCCAAGAGGAGTTGTCTTAGACAATTATAACATCTTCTAGAATGAAGCACAAAAGAGAACAAGAATTCAATCCTTCCTCCTATTTCTAGGTGAAAGGAATTCTTGATGAAGGATGACTCACTCTTATCCCAATGGGGATGGGTGAATTTATTATAGATGTGCATTACCAAGTGTGGAATAGGTTATAGTCAAGGAGTTACACCTCTTGTATAAGAGAGAACCCTTGAACAAACAACAACAATTTCACATAAGGAATGACATCGGGTAATCAAAATCATACCTTCCACAACATAGGAAAGTGTGGATCCTTAGAGAAAGAGAGAGAGAAATCATTGCCCCCCCAAGTGTAGAGACAATTAGAAGAGCTTACACAATCTTCTAGAGAGAGATTAAACATAAGCAAATGCATAATGTACTTACATGAACGTATGCAAGAAAAGACATTAGCATATGTGAAATATACATCTCAGGAAGTGGTAATCTTCTAAGAGAAGAGAGAAAGAGCCTCACATATTCCCCAGGGGGGATTAATCATAAGAACATGCCATTGTAAGAAATGTTAATTACATATGAACAATACAGCCCCTAAAGGAAAAAATGAGATAGAAAGAAAGAGAAAGGAGTGAAATCCTTGCCCCCCAAGTGAGAAGAACAAGGAGAAGCATTACTCATCTTCCAATGGTGATTATTTTCAAGTGATATGCCTTCCTAATGGAATAAATCCTCTCAAGGAAGGGGCATGTTCTTCACAAGAGATCATTCCATGCTAGGGGGCATATCATACTTGTAAATAATCGAAACCAAAGAAGAGGTAAGTTTTCCAATAGAATTAAGAGAAGAAGAAGAAGTGTATTACTCATGAAAGATGCTCCTCTTCAATCAAAGAGAAAAAAACAAAGAACAATTATATTCTTATATGAGAATAATGGTATGCAAGAAAGAAGATCTAATAATGAATGATGCATAAAGATAGAGATAGATCCATTGAAAAAAGAAGGGAAGTGAACTTCCTATTGCTACCCCAAAGTATTTAAAATTGAAACAATACCACCACAAATAATAGAGAGCCCCCAATTAAGTTGGCTAGTTATGTTATAAGGTGAAGAGCAACATGAAAAGAAAAAGAAGTGCTAAGGCACTATGTTTAGTTCGAGGAAGACAACTAGATCTCTTGTAAGAGAAATTCATGCACGGTCATATTTCTTTTGAACAAATTTCTTAAATGCATGAAATTTTCCAAGAGAATGTGAATATGAATCATGAAAAATGCAATATTCCTCTCCTTTCACTTGCTGAAGATTTGTGTGTTGGTTTTTAGTAGGAAAGGAAATGTTCTTATCATATTTCAATCTCCATTAGATTCTTGTATCTAGTCTATTAGGATGATAAATGTGTTTTATCTCATTATCTTTAGAAGAAGAAGGATTATTATCCACAATCCTAATTTTTCCACTATTTATCCCATCTTGAATAGGTTTTTGAAAATTAGGGCAATCATCAACATTATGATCATGGGTTTGATGAAATGAGCAAAAAGGACATTTTGAAGAAGAAACATTCTTGTGGGCTCTTTTGATTTGTTTCCTTTGGAGATAGCTTGTGAAGTTTTGGAGCTTAAGGAGTTCATCCATAGAGAGAGGAGTCTCATTTCCTAGGCTTTTGTAGTAGCTTGCATAGGACGGACACGAATTCCTTGCTCAAATTTCCCAAGTCCTTGTCCTTGAGAACATTGTTTTGGGATTATATGAAAGCCACGACTATAAGAATGTTGCAAATGACTAGGTGGGGGAATAAGATCATTAATTTCTTTGAAATCTGATGTGTAAGGGGGAATAAAAGGGTTTGTAGATGAAGAAGGAATGTCACTTGAAGGGACATTCTCCTTTCTCTCATCATGCTTATGGGAGATTGGCAAGGAACATATTCATCATCTAAAGGTTCATCTTTACTTAGTTCTATGTGAGGGGAAAGATCATGAATAAAATACATAACATCATCCTCTCTACATATATTTTAATGTTGAAGATAAGTCCTCAGAGAATGAGGAGGGTGTAAAGATGTAAGAATGTTGATACTTTGATTTACTCGCCCCCCCCCCCCCCCCCCCCCCCCTTGCTCAAGGGTATGTGTATAAGAAGAAGATGGGCCCATATTATTTTCCAATGCTTGCTCTTCTTCAAAAAGATCATTGGTTGATATAGTAGCTCTCATAGATTATTCACATAGGAAGTGATAGGAGAGGTGCAAGAATTAGGGTCTCTAAGATTGGGATCTACAAAAACCTTAAGGTGATTAATATATGAAATGCATTTTGTTAATAACATCACCATAATGCAACAAAAATGATACATGAAAGCTTTGAGATCAATTTGAAAAGGAAATGACTTTGAAATCCTAGCAACACAATAGGACCAAGTGCTATGAAGGAAAAGAAGCAACAGGAAATGAAAGAAACCATTATCCAACACATGATTGTAATAGATATATGTTAGAAACAATGTAATCATATGTGAAATAGCAAAGAAATCTACTCCATTGATTTCCATTGAAATTCTCTTAATTAAAACCTTAATTTGTTGAAAAAAGAAGATCTAAAATTAGGACCTTTTTATGGAAATTAATTTAAAAGTTAAGAGTGTGGAAATTTGAATTTGTTTTGGACCTTAAGAGGTGTAAATATTGATAAAGTGCACCAATTTTCTGGATTTAAGCAGAAAAATAAAGTCAGTTTTGTCTCCCAAAATTTTGGGAAAAAAGCTAGGGACCGAGTGCAAAGTTTACTTGGTCCGACCAACATTTTTCAAAATTTTCTGGACTATAGAAATTATGATTTTATTGTGGAATCCAAAAAAAAGATAATTTGGAGATGTCTAGATCGGTCAAATTGGTAGTCAAAGGTCAAAATAGGAGATTCTTAAAAATAAGGGTTTTGTTTTTTAACCACTTAATATGCAGAATGAAAAGACAAATTTGAATTGCAATTTTGAAATAGAAATCAGATCTGAAACAAGCAACTAATATGCTACACTTCACAAACTCAATTTTCTCAAAATGCAAAATTAGGGGCTTTTATGCAATTAACCTCTAAAATTCACAAAAAGATCAAAATTGGCAATGAAATTGTGAAAATCAAATTGCAATTATTTAGATCTAATAATAAGAAATCATAATTAAGATGTAAGATGTCAAGATCACCAAAATGTAAAGTGGAAAATTGGATCCTAGTGATTCCCTACCTAAGAGAAAGAAAGGAAACCACTAGGATGATTTTCACTTGGGAGATACTTTACATTCAAAAAAGGGTTGAATCCACTAGATCCAAATCCAAGGAGAATAAGGATGTGAATACCAAGTGGATTGCAAGGGTTAGAATGTGATTTACCCTCTTTCGTAAATAGATATGTTAACTATGTAGAAAATGGAGACAAAAATGGATGAAATAGGGAGTTACCGGTTTAGGATCGCGATGTAACTTCGGATCTGAGATATTTAGACTGATACGGATCTGCCCTTAAAATTTGGAGAAATTTTGTCAGGACCAAGTTGAAAGTGTACTTGGTCCTCCAAAAAATCCGTGCGTTGAAAAGGGTTTTTTCATCTCTACAAATGAAGTCCAAACCTGCAATTACAATTGTGCCCCTGCAACCTACACAAAAAAGAAGGGGAAAGAGGTTGTGGATAGCGGTTTGCCTCAGTGAAACCCTGGCTGAGGAATCAAACTTGAAATAAAGTAATTGCAAATGCTTAAATGTAAATAATGGAAATGTATACCTTGTAGATTTGCAATTGATTGATGATTGTTGCTTTACTTCTTGAATGTAATCATAAATGTTATATGAATGGCATGTAACATGATAAAACCCTAACATACACACATGCTTGCAAATGAATGTTGTAGTGTCGCTTGAATGGATGAATAAGGAAGACACATGAAGAAGAGAACTTGATGGATGCTTAAAGACTTGAATGCTTGATGAAAATAATGAAGACCTTCTGCTTGAATTTTTCTTATTCTTCTGTATGCTTGTATATTTTTCACTTATGAAAATGAGAGAACTAGATGCCCTTTTATACTAGCCTAGGAGAATTATTTTCATCTCACTGAAGGCCAAAATCGAAGGATTTAAGTCCCTAAGAAGAGAATTGGGTTCAAGGGTCAGATGGACCCATCTTAGGGCCACCCTAAGGGGGAGGACAGGGGCACCATACCCCTATCCAAGGGGGACAGGGGCACCATGCCCCTGTCCTACCTTATCTTGTGGCCTGGATAGGGTCCTGAGGTGTCATTAGGGCTGAGATGGGAGAAGACTTGGGATGAATGTGTAGAGAGGGGTCTCAATCGAGTAGAGAGATACAGGCGCATAGGTGAGGGCCTAAGATGTGGTCAAAATTGTGAGGTTCATAATTTTATGACGCTACCCTATCACATTGGTGTCGACTTTTTGGCAAGCATGTCACAAAGTCGAAGGAAATTACTGACCATTTATGCCAAGGCACATCATTATGATGGGGTTTTCCTACAGGATGGCAATGTTTTACTGTAACTTGTTGACACTCAAAACATTTGGCAATATAATTAGCTAGCTCTTTCTTCATTCTCAACCCAAAGTAATGGGTTTCTAAATCTACATACATTTTAGTCACCCCAGAATGTGCTTGATAGGGAACATTATGGCCTTCTGCAAGAATTTTCAGTCTTAAACCTCCTTCCTCAGGTACATAAATTTGGTGTAGATATCAAAGGATGCCATCATTCCCTTCATGATATTCGATTGGATTAATCCCTTGTTGCACTTCCAGCCTTATTTGCTAGCAAAAGGGGTCATGAGATTGTATTTGTTTGATCTTTTTTGGAAATTCAAACCTTAACTGGGTGATTGTAGCTAGTTTAGCCCTTTGACTTAAGGCATCCGCAACTCGATTTTCCTTTCCCTTAATATAGGAAATATCTATTTAATAGTTTCTTAGGAATTCTAGCCACCTTCTTTGTCATGCATTCAAATCAAGTTGTGTGAACAGATATTGGAGTCCTTTATAGTCGGTGATCAACTTGAAGGGTCTCCCTACCAAATAATGTTTCTATACCTTTAATGCATGCACTATTGCAGCTAGCTCTAAGTCATGAGTGGGATAGTTAAGTTCATGATCTTTCAATTTTCTGGACTTAAAGGAAATCACACATCCATTTTCCATTAGGACTCCTCCTATCCCATCCAAAGATGCATCTGTCCATACTACAAATTCTTTTTCTGGGTCTAACACTTGCAAGATGGGTGCGGTAGTAAGAGATTCCTTAAGTTGCTGAAAGGCAACATTGCATTTATCTGTCCACTCAAACTTCTTACCATTTCATTGAAGAGAGGTTATGGGGTTGGACATCTTGGAGAAGTTCTCTACAAATATTCTATAATACCCTTCCATACCCATAAAGCTTCTTACTTCAACCACATTCATAGGAGTAGGCCAATCTACAATTGCTTGTATTTTGGCTAGATCTACTACTATCCCTTGAGCTGATATTATATGTCCCAAATAGTGCACCTTAGGCTGGAAAAGGAACACTTGGATAGTTTTCCATATAGCTCATGATCCCTTAGCCTTTGTAATACTATCCTCAAATGCTCCTCGTGTTCTTGTAAATTTCTGAAATAGATTAAAATATCATCTAGGAATACTAACACAAATTTGTCTAGGTATTCATGGAAAAATGATTCATGAGGCTCATAAAGATAGAAGGGGCACTTTTTAGGCCAAAAGGTATCACCAAAAATTCATACTATCCATACCTATTCTGAAAATTTGTTTTGGGAATATCCTCTTTCCTAATTCTCAACCGGTGATATCCTGACCTTAAATCAATTTTCTATAAAATAGTTGCTCCCTTCATCTGATTAAATAAATCATCAATTCGTGGTAGGGGATACTTATTGCGAATGGTCACTTTGTTCGGCATCTGATAGTCTATTCATAGCGTCAATGTTCCATCCTTCTTCTTGATGAACAACACTAGAGCTCCCCAAGGAGACATACTAGGGAAAATCAATCCCTTCTCCATTAGATCTTGTAGTTGTATTTTTAGCTCTTACAATTCAGTGGTGTACATTCTATAGGGGGCTTTTGAGAGAGGCTCGGCCCCTGGAACAAGATCTATGGTGAAGTCTATCCATCTCTTAGGAGGCAATCCTAGCAACTCCTTACGAAAGACATCTTGGAATTCTTGAAGGATTGGATGATCTTCAATACTAGGAATTGGGTCTTTGTTGCCCTCCTCTACCTTCACCAAATAGAATTTGCTACCCTTTCTTACTCCTCTCTTAACTTGCATAACTGATATCATTCTCATCACTAAGGGTCTCTAGATTCCTTGGAGAACCACTAGTCTCTCTTGGTCATCTAAACATTCAATTTTCTTATTGTAGCAATATAATTTGGCTTGATGCTCATGAAACCAATCCATTCCTAGGATTAAGTCATAGGATCCTAATTGTCTGACCCATAGGTTTACCTTAGTTTTAATAATTCCTAAGTCAATCTCAACTCCATATAGGCAAAAGTTAATATTTTGAGTCTTACTTGACCCAAACTCAACCTCCATCTCCTCTTGACTTAGTCTTGTGTGATCAATTTTACATTTTTATATAGGGATAGGAGAAACAAAGCTATTTGTGGCTCCTTAATCTACCAAAATAGAAATAGGTTGGCCTTGTAATGTACCTTGAATCTCAATGAGTGAGGCTTTTTTATTTGCTTGGAGATTATCAACTGTTGCATATATTCAGGTGGTCAATTTGGTGGTGTTACTCTGATTCTTGGAGAACTCACTTCTATAGTGATCACCTCAACACGTCCAACATCTATCCACTAGTCCTCTTTTGACTTCCTTGGCTCTTTTGGAATCCGCTAGTGCCACTTGTTTGGATGTTTTATGTCTTTTGTCTTCTCTATCCTTTTGACTTCTTGATCCATGATTGTCTCTATAGTTTAGGCCTCTCTTAAATTGTCGGGAATCCTTTCCTTTAGACTTAGCTTCCTAAAATTCCTTCCTTTTCTTATCTGAGTAGCTAGAGGAATAAGTCTTTTGTTTCCATTTCTTCTTTCTTTTCTTCTTTTCCTCAGCCACTAAAGCCACTTCCACATCTTGGTTCATACTTTTGGGTTGAACAAGCTTGGTTGCATATAAAATACTTTTATTCAATCCTAGTATAAACTTGTTCACTCGATCCTCTTCTTCCTTCATATGATGCACATGGAAAAGTAGGTTCATAGACTCAACCCTATACTCAGCCACTATCTTTTCCCCTTGGCATAGTGAATGGAATTTAGTCATCTTTTGATCTCGATGGTGAGAAGATAGGTACTCCTTATGAAATTTCCTAGTGAACTTGTCCCAAGTCATTTCATTTATATCATAATTCATGATTTCCACTAAGTGATCCCACCATAATGAGGCTTCGCCTTCTAACTAGTATATGGCGATTATTTATTTGGTGTTAGAGTTTAATTCTAGTAGCCCAAAATATTTATTCATGCAAATTAGCCATGCTTCAGCTACATCTCCACCCCTTGTCCCATCAAACTTAGGTGCTTGCATCTTCTTCAATTCTCATATCAATGGATCTTTTCTTGCACCATATTGTTGTTCAGTAAGTGAGTGACTATGAGTAGGAATTTTGGAGTTGTTCTCATTATCTAGATCTGTCTGCTCACGAGACTCTTGATCTTTCTCTTCGGTACCGATACATTTATTACGGTTGGTACCTTTCTCTTTTTCCTCATCAATTCTTCAATTTGTTGCTCTTGAGAAACTATGTTTGCATGAAGAGCATTCAACTCAGCTTGCAAATCCTCTGGTATAGTAGAATGTGTTGATGTGGCACTCCTACTTACACGTAGGACTTTAGCGAGGCTAGGAATAACTCCTTTTTTTATAGTCCTCTTCATTATGGTGAGTTAATTCTGTGAGAAAAGAATCAATATCATTATTTTGATTATCATCATTACTTATTTTCGAATTACTTAAGTCTTATCAATTTATATGTCATGAATTGTAGCCAATTCATAAGTCAATATTTCATTCCCTATGTTAAATATACATTACAATGAAATCGACAAGGTCATCTAGACACCATGTATATATATAAAAAAAAATATAGTCATAATATTCATTCATAAGAAGTAACTTTACATAGCATGATGATGATTATTTAATACTATTTCATCATCTTCACACACTCATGGTTTTTTAATTACATCACGGGAGTTTCCTCCTCTTCAAATTCCTCTTTAGGTTCTTCCTCGTCAAAGGCACCCTTTCTTACATTAATATTGGCATGGACACCATTATATTCTGCAATAGCTTCCTTAGGGAGAGTAGGGGCATTGCTTCTACAGCCAAATGAGAAATCTCTAATGGCTGAAGGCTTGGTCTTAAGAGATTAGCATTGAATTACCATTGGTGGCTCCAGGTTCTTAGAAGATTTCATTCATTTCTTTCCTTTCTAGATCCTAAGTTGTTTCATGATTTTTGCGAGAGGCACGGTGTGAGAAATTAGTTCGGTTTCCATTTTCAGTTGTACAGTTTTGGTTGCATGGCATCCTTCTAGGTCGACATGTTGAGGGTGAGGTTTTCTTACAGACTTCTTGTTCCCATTTCTTCTGCATCCCATGGCTGCCATCAACAAGTAGCCATATTAATGGAAGGAAGTTGTGAGCTCCTAGGTCCTAAGTTTGACATCTATGCTCTGACACCTATGTAACGACAACCCAAAAGGATCCAAATTCACACACACTTTTATTTTTTTTCAATGCATGAATCATGATAACAAGTAGCATACAATTAGAGCAGCAATAATTTAACAAGGTAATAACTCATAATGTAAGTTACATGATAAATGATATTGAGGCTAAACAAATAGCAGTACCTAGAAGCATACCTTATGAGCTATGTGAGGTAGTGTAAGCTTCTTATCCATAGTTCTTATTTTATCGCTAGAGGTGCAATGTGAACCCTCCATAGTGGTTTAGTCCCTATCCACCCCTCCAAGCGGATTTTGTGGCCCGTGGTGAGAGAGAGACATTGATTTGATCTACCTCTAAAGACCAAACACCTAAGGTGTAAATACTAATTCAAGGTTCAAGTATCTAAAACATGCTAATCCACACTAAGAGATTACTTAGGTTGTTATCTATCCATTTCCATTAGAAATTATCCTTTCCCTGCAGTCCATCAGACAACTAAGCAACAAAGACAACCATCATCAACATGCAGCTGGGCCCCAGGCCCACATGCTTTAAGAGAAATCCATCCATTTTCCCTAGGTCATCACAGGTATCCCTCACCTGTATGCAGCTAGTGGCATCCATCCACTATCTAGTGATACAAGTAACAGTCTACCAGCACGATATGCTCCTTCACTACTATCAATCTCAACTGGATAAGCTTATCTAGAAAGGGTCATACGATTTATCCCTTGGTGATCACCTCAGATAGAGAGGACTAGTCTATGTCTTAGAGGAATACTATCCTCTACCTATGTTGTCATAGGGTCTTAAGTCTATCTTTTGCCATAAAAGTCAATGCCTGTACTTGCTTAGTGTTATAATAGGAAAAATAATTTTTAATTGGGGTAGATAGTTTTCCAACCTACCTCTTCCATGGCTAAGTTTAAGAACTATAGAATTATTGCAATATGGAAGTTTCATTGGATCGCTCTTACCCAAGGTATTATACCAACTTCCAACCAATAGTAGAGTCCCAGATAGTCTAAAGAAATCCATCAAGGTCAATAACTTGAAGGTCTCTCAACAAATGCTTGCTACTTCCCTTCACTTGGGTTAACTAATGTAGATAGTCTAAGACAACTTTCAGCATTCGTTGGTCAACTAGAATGCTAAGGATGAGTTGGAGTATGAGCTTACTAGCCTCAGAGGCAATCGAGGAACATAACTTTAACGAATTCAGTTTCTTGTTTTTTTTTTAATATATATATATATATATATATATATATATATATATATATATATATATATATATATATATATATATATATATATATATATATATATATATATATATATATATATATATATATATATATATATATATATATATACATATTCTTTATACTCCTATCGCATTCCATATAGTTTTTTGTGGTTTCCACTTAAGGTTTACTAGTAAAGATTATTCCCTTTAATCTTTTCCTCGAGCTCACTATACCTTTAATAGTTAAATTTCTAAACATGTAGTCAAATATATGTGGTTTATGGTTTCACTATAGAAATTATATTATTTTCTCTTTTATCATCTTAAATGAACTCCCCAATGAATATCTAAGGTTACTGAAAATTAAGATTTTTGTTCCCAACAAGCTATGGCCTGGATTTAAGTTATTTGATATTGTTTAAAGAAGCTACAGGTAATTGCATTTTTCTGTTGAAACACATGAGGAGCTGCTACAAATGCACTGGTTGTGGTTTTAAGTTATGAGTTTCAGCATAGAGAGACTAAGCTTAACAAAGGGTGTTGACTCTTTTAACGTTGTCTATAATTTATGAAGAGATTACTCACTAGCTTAAGCATGCTATGAGTCTAAATTGACTAATTTAACAAGGTAGATAACCAATAGATCAGAAAGTGGTAGTGAGAATAGATATCGACC